>NC_085139.1:98364753-98664753 GCF_024139115.2 Armigeres subalbatus | reverse complement strand
AGAAAGAATATTGAGGTTAAAAAGGAGACAAAATAACAAAGCAGGAAGAAAAAAGAAGGGTATTTCTTCATTTCGACCTTTTGTCTTTCGACCGTTTAACGCAGTTTTTTGTTTTGACATTTTGTCCCCTCGACCTTTTGACCATTCGACCTTTTGTCCTTTCGACCTTTTGACTTTTGTCCTACAACCCGGAACGCTTATGTTGCCAATATTGAATGGTTTATGTTTTCTCAGGATACTTCACATTTCTTCACTTATTGTGAACCTGTGCGCCATTGAAAATTTATCGGCGGCGGCGTGATAGATGATTTTCAGCCAGCGGCAACGGCGTGGCGGTATGGGTCGCCGTGAACCAAATCTATTCTATTAATTACATATTTACCGAATTTTTCTCGGAATTTCTTGCAGGAATTCATCCGGAAAGTCCTACAGAAATCCCTCCGGACGTTCCTCCAAGAATTCCTTCGGAAGTTCTTCCAGGAGTTCCTCCACGAATTCTTCGGGAAGTTCCTCCAGGAATTCCTTCGAAACTTCCAGTTCTTCCAGGAATTCCTCCGGAAGCTCCTCCAGAAGTTCATCCAGGAATTCCTCCAGAAGCTCCGCCAGGAATTTCTCCGAAAGTTCATCCTGAAGTTCTTCCGGAAGTTCCTCCAGGAATTCCTCCGGAAGTTCATCCTCAAGTTCCTCCGAAAGTTCATCCTGAAGCTTCTCCAGGAATTCTTCGGAAGTTCCTCCAGAAGTTCCTCCAGGGATTCCACTGGAAGTTCCTCCAGGAATTTCTCCAAAGTTCCTCTGGATGTTCTTTAGCAATTTCTCCGGTAGTTCTTCAGCTATTCCTCCGAAAGTTCCTCCAGCAATTCATTCGGAAGATCCTCCAGGAACCCGTCCGAAAGTTCCTCCAGGAATTCCTCCAGAAGTTCTTCCAGAAGTTCCTCTAGGAATTCTTGCTGAAGTTCCTCCAGGAGTTACTCCGAAAACTCCTCCAGCATTTTTTCCGTAAATGCCTCCAACGAAGGAAATTCCTTCAGAATTACCTCCACAAATGCTTCCTACATTTTTTCCAGAAATTGCTCCGAAAGTTGTTCCAGGAGTTTCTCAGGAAGTACCTCCATAATTTTCTCATACATTTTTTTTCAGTTGTAGCTCCAAAAAATCTTCCGAAACTTCTAACAAGTTACCTTGAAAACTCTTCAGAAATTTCTTGTGAATTCCTTTCAAAAACCAAGTGAAATTCCTAAAGTCGCCTCCCACCTTGGAATTCTTACTTTGGAGATTCCTCCAAGAACTATATCAGCGGTTCTCAACCTTTTTCTTGAGAGGAACCCCTTCGAACTTTTGCATTAATTGAGGTACCCCCTATGATTTTTTTGCTGTAAATGAAAATAATCGTAACTCTTCAAGTATATGAAAAATGGACCTGAAAACTAACGGAATATATAGCTCTCCATAAACTTTTCTGAAATTTTAATTTTTTTAAACTTCACAATTAAAATTAAGTTCTTACATCGAGGGACTGACTGTAGCGACTGTTTTAACTATTAAAGGCTTCCAAGCATGTTGAAAGGAGGCTTCCGAGCCTTTTGGAAGTAGGATTCCGCGCCTCTTCCGAGAGAACCTTCCAAGCCTCTTGAAGATAGGCTTCCGAGTCTCTTGAAAGGCGGCATTCGAGCCACTTAAAAGGAGGCGTCCGAGCATCTTGAAAAAAAAAACGTCTCTGAGCTGCTTGAAAAAAAAAATTACAAACTCCTTGAAGAGAGGAAGGCTTCCGAGCGTCTTGAAAGTAGGCTTCCGAGCCTCTTGAAATGAGGCTTTCGAGCCTCTTGAAAGGAGGCTTTCGAGCCTCTTGAAAGGAGGCTTTCGAGCCTCTTGAAAAGACGCTTCTGAACCTCTTGAAAGGAGGCTTTCGAGCCTCTTGGAAAAAGGCTTCCGAGCCTCTCGAAAGATGGCTTCCGCGCCTCTTAAAAAGAGGCTTCCGCGTCTCTTGAAAGAAGGCTTCAGAGCCTGATGAATGGAGGCTTCAGAGCCTGATGAATGGAGGCTTCCGAGCCTCTTTAAAGGAGGCTTCCGAGCCTCTTGAAAGGAGCCTTCAGAGCCTTTTAAAAGAAGGCTTTCAAGCCTGTTGAAAGGAGGCTTTTAAGCCTCTTGAAAGGAGACTTTCGAGCTTTTCAAAAAGTCCCGAATAGCACACTTGTCATACACGAGTTTCTGTAACTCATATAGTACCAAATCGAGTCACATAAGTACTGTGGCAACCAAAGCAGTAATATTTGTGCAACTAGGTAGTCTTCCTGGCCTCAAAAAAGGCGGAAGTATCTTGAATGGGCGCTTCCAAGCCTCTTGAGAAAAGAATTCCAAGCGTTTCAAAGGAAGGCTTCGAGCCTTTTGAAATAAGGCATCCAGCCTTTTGAAAGAAAAAGCAGAAAAAAAAGTTTATAGAAAAAGCTTGGCTTCCGGGCCTCTTAAAATAAAGTTTTCCTCTTAAAATGAGGCTTCCGGGTCACTTGAAAGGAGGCTTCCGAGAAGCGTGTAAGGATGCTTCCAATTCTCTTGCAACGAAGCAACTGAGCTTTTCGGGAAAAAGTCTTCATGTCTCTCAAATGGAGGCTTTCAAATCTGTAGATTCTAGATTTCATTCTGTTTTGGCCTGGTAGATTGCTTAGAAATTTTTCAAAATTTGTTCATTCGAGGTTTTGCCCTTTTGATGTTTTGTCTCACAGCTCTTCATCCATTGCCCTGGTTGTGGAGGTCAGGATTCAATAGGCCATGATTTGCTGATCACCATGCATATTATATACAAGACAAAGTTTAGAAATAAAAAACTTCAAAATTTTCAAAACTTTATCAATAAGTTTTGATTCAAATTTTAATTCATCCGCCATTAAGCATTTCGATCGAGGTACCCCCTGGGCTCGGCGAAGGTACCCCCAGGGGTACATGTACCCCAGGTTGAGAACCGCTGAACTATATAGATAAGGATTTTTTTTTCAAGGGGAATTTCCTCAGAAATTCTTTCAAAAATTAGTCTGCAAATTCATCTGATTTTCCCCCAGAAACATCTTTAGGAATTTTCCACAACATTTCTTCAAGAACTTTTTTGGAAATTCCTCCGAAAATCCTTTCCGATTTTTCTCTTGAAATTATTTAAGAATTTCAACCGGAAGATTCTGCTGGAAGTCTTCTAAAAACTTCTACGAGTACTCTCCCGGAAATTTGTCCAGCAATTCATCAAAAATTCCTCCAGGATTTTCCTCTTTTTCAAAAAGAATTTCTAATAAAAAATGTATATTAGTATCGGAATGAATTCCCAAAGCATTTCCATAGCAGTTGTATTTCCAAGGGCTGGATATTGTTCAGCTTATAAAACATGGCAGACTACGGTGGGCTGGACACGTTGTTCGTATGCCGTAAGAACGTCAAGCGACGATAATATGTAGTAGAGAACCCGGAAAAGGCCGCAGGTTTCGTGGAAGGCCGCGAACACGATGGTTTTTGCGGTTGAAGAGGACCTGAGGGCG
Organism: Armigeres subalbatus; assembly: GCF_024139115.2. Classification (NCBI taxonomy): domain Eukaryota; kingdom Metazoa; phylum Arthropoda; class Insecta; order Diptera; family Culicidae; genus Armigeres; species Armigeres subalbatus. Next base: position 98,661,238 of record NC_085139.1, on the reverse strand, counting down.
CCCAACGTTGAAGGCGACTGGAAGCAATTGGCCCAGGATCGAGTCCAGTGGAGAAAGATGCTTCTTTTGGCGTAGGTTCATTGAAGAGCTTTTGTCCATCAAGTACGTAAGTATTGGAGGTAACTACTTTACTTCGATGGGATTCGAACCCACCACCCTGAGTACGCTAGACTGGTGCTTCATACCAAATAAGCTACCAAGGACCTTCGTCGGCCTCCGCAACTTTGCTCAACTTACTGAATGAGCCCGAGATTCCCAAATCGGACGCGTAGCTGCCAGATGATTTAAATACCCACGCTCACTCTAAAGTGAAGTGATGTGTTGGCTTGAAAAATGGATTTTGAGTAATTCAACTGTGGGCCCAATTTGGGAATCTCGAGCTCATTGCCGCTAAGTTGCGAAAACCGACGGAAGTCCTTGGTAACTTAGTTAGTTAAAAGCACCAGTCTAGCGTACTAATGGTCATGGACTCGAGTCCCTTCGGAGAAAAGTTACCTCCAATGCATTTTTCAAATCAAAATCTTTCTCACAATGAACATATTTACAACTGAGTTTTGAGAACATAGTAAATGCCTAAGTCGTGTGTAATTACACCTGGATAAAAGGCAATTAACTTTGATCGAACAGAAATAAGAAAGAATGAAAAAGGAAAAAGAAAGAAAAAAGATGGAAAAAGGAAGAAGGAAGATGGAAAAATAAAGAAGAAATAAGAAGAATGAAGAAGAAAGAAGAAGAATGAACAAGGATGAATGAAGATGGATGAAGGGAGAAGGTATAACGGAGAAGAAAGAAGGGAGAAAAAGAATTAAGGCGGCTTATTGGGCCTGTGCAGGTAACCACTTTCCCTTCGATGGGACTCGAACCCATGACCCTACAGTACGCTAGACTGGTGCTTTAACCAACTAAGCTACGAAGGGCCACCGTCGGCCTTCGCAACCTAGCGGCTACTAAACGAACGAATGAATGAAGGCCGAAAGGAAAGGGAAAGTGGTTACCTCCAATACATTTTCCAAATCAATATCTTTCACATAATGTACATATTCACATATGAGTTTTCATAACATTGTAAATTCTAGACCAACATTTGAAAAGGGCGTATCAGCCAAAATTTATTCCTTCTGATTCCTCGTCTAAATATATAGCTATATATGTGGACGAAGAATCAGAAGGAATAAATTTTGGCTGTTACGCCCTTTTCAAATGTTGGTCTAGAATTAACGTCCAAGTCGGGTGGTTTAATCCCCGGAAATAGGCAATTAACTTTGATTGAATTAGTTCTTATTAATTTATTGTCAGCTTTAATCAATCACGTCCTGGCTAAGTGTTTATTTAGCATTACCACATCATAGTAATAATTTTGGTTTTATTATAGTCCTAAACACATTATTTGCTCAAAAAGCCTTCTATAAAAAGAATATAACTCTTTGGGGCAGTGATGAATTGCGTGGTTTATAGGCCATGTTACATTTGTGCACATCACGAGACTAGCACTTATGAAGCTTTCACACCTGAAGAAGTCAATAAAATTTCAAATCCATTAACTTTCTAAACCAGACCAGAAATCGCATGGTATCAGTGCCACCAGTGGCATCAAATTCTTACCCCCTGAGCCAAGGAAGGACCGTAATGTAGATGTCAGTTCTCCCTCAAAATAAAAGCTCTCGATCAACAAGCAAACAGATGACCCTCGATAGCTGTGGAATAACTTCTATCTACCGTTCGATATAGATAGTCCACTATATTTACGAACTAACCGAAACTCCATCTGCCATCTACTGTCCTCTGGCGAAAACGTTGATGCGCGGCGCTAGTGATAATCTATAACCCTGTCCCTTCAATAATTTTCCCATCGTCATCGTACGCTCCGGCATACGTTTCCCCGTGGCTGTCATCGGAACGGTCAGAGATGTCAAGTCAATACCACAGAGAGAGGTAAACCGGCTAACTGCGTCCTCTCACTTGCACTTGGCCGGTACCGTTTATACACTAAAACAGGGCCGGAGAAATGTTACTGAATTCGTATTGAAGCCGGCAAGTGATTATTTTAGTGTATGTGTCCACCAGCAGCATCAATCCATCTTCTGCCATTGTACACTGTAAATTACGTTCTGAGCATTCGATGAAAATTTATTACAATTTAATTGTAAAAATTCAGTGATTGTATTTTCTAATTTTATTTGTAATGCACCCGCATTTTATGTTTCTGTGAGTTAGCTCAATTCTGGAAATCAATTGCAAATGGGTGGTAGGTATGCACTTTCAAAACAGGTACTGTGCGAATATGGCAAGCAACGATGCAATCTGGGGTTGATCAGTAGTTTGTCAATAACTTATTCCAGAGGCTGAATTTGAAAATGTGTTGTATGGTAGACTTCTAGAGTGAAAGATTTTCCATAGCTTTGTCGAACAGTTCTTTGTTTGAATTCTACTATTAACGGAGTTATAGCACTAGTTGCAGTAACTTTAACTAAAAGAATGAAATTTTGTTATTATTTAGCATAAGTTATTGCAGTAACTTCTCCGTTTTATCTCCGTTATAAGTGCAATTCGAACAATGAATTGTTTGGCAGAGTTGTAGAAAAACCTTCGCACTAGAGGTCCACCGTACAACACTTTCTGAAATTCAGCCCCTGGAATGAGTTATTGACAAACTACTAAATGATCGAACCGATGGCAACTTGATGGCAAGTATTGGACAAGAAACGATCCCGCTACTGTCATTCATTTTATAATAAATGCATGCAATGTAAACTTACGTTTTATTTATGCATTAGAAAATCGTGCTTCAATATGCCCCAATCGTATAATCCAACGGATTAAGATCCGGACTGCTAGGGGGCCACAAATCATTCGACCAAAATTTCATGTTGTTCCCATTGTTGGGTCGATTGGACGTGTGACATGGCGGTCCATCATGCTGGGAGGCACTTGGTAATATTAAAATACCGATAAATAATTCGGTATTGATTTTAAACCCAACATAAATGAAAACAAACGGCAGTTTCAAACCGTTGGACGCCACCAAGCCAAACATCATGACATCAGCCCGATTGGTTTGGAATTTAAGCTTCATTTTCTCCAGAACATCCACATTTTTCTTCGGTGAAAATGAACCAGTCCGTGCGGCCGTTGGCATGAGCAACATTATAGGCCCATTAGTTTTCTTTGATCGATTAGTAAACCTTTTGAAACACTGATTCTAAAGAGAGTAAATAGCCGGCTTCCGGAAGGGACATTCGACAGTGCAGGGTAGTTAACAGTATCAAATCGAACAAAGCAGAAGCTTATTCAACAGCAGGTTTGGTTTGTTTCTGAATATGGAAACATGGAAATTTGATATGGCTATAGATATTTAGTGGAATATATATGTAGATTCTACCATCTGTAGATATGGCATGATATAAGGTAAAATGCCCAATAGTTGACTCAAAAGATATTTTAGTTACTAGATAAGGATTGTCGCTGTCGTCGCTGTCCGGAACATCTTTTGCTGGCGAGGATAGGGGAGCTAAATGTCCGCAAGTTATCTTCCACCTGATCGATCCACCTTGCCCGCTACGCACATCGTCTTCTTGTGCCCATCGGATCGTTGTCGTTCACCGGGTTACTGTCCAATATTCTGGCTACGTGCCCGGCCCACCGCAGTTTTCCGATTTTCGTGGTGTGAACGATGGATGGTTTTCCCAGCAGACCATGCAACTCGTGGTTCATTCGTCTCCTCCACGTACCGTCCGCCATCTGCACCCAACCATAGATGGTACGCAGCACTTTCCTTTCGAAAACTTCAAGTGTGCGTTGGTCCTCCACGAGCATCGTCCAGGTCTCGTGTCCGTAGAGGACTACGGGTCTAATAAGCGTTTTGTAGATTGTTAGTTTGATACGGCGGCGAACTCTATTCAATCGGAGCGTCTTGTGGAGTCCAAAGTACGTACGATTTCCAGCCACTATGCGTCTCCGAATTTCTCTGCCGGTATCATTTTCGGCAGTCACCAGTAGGGTGACTCAAAAAACACTTTTTCAAATTTTTGGATGGGCCGCCCTCTTATTCGGTTCTATTTGATGCCCTGATGCTCTGGACGAATTTTCAGCCAAATCGGTTAACGTTTGGGCAGTGCTAAGCTCGTTGGAAGTTTATATGGAAAAATGTATGCAGAAACATCCAAAAACAGCAATTTGCAGTTGGACGGCACAATTTACGATGAAGAACTATGACACTCATTCAGATCTTGGAGAATTTAATACAGAATGTTATGCTGAAAACCGCGAGAAGAAAACCCACTGCAGAGAAATGCTAATAGCTTAGCCGGGCAAACTCGAATCTTCTCGCGGTTTTCTGCATGACATTCTGTATAAAATTCTCCAAGATCTGAATGAGTGTCATAGTTCTTCATGGTAACTTGTGTAGTCCAGCTGCAATTTACTGTTTTTGGATGTTTCTGCATACATTTTTCAATATAAACTTCCAACGAGTTTAGCACCGCCCAAACGTAGACCGATTTGGCTGAAATTTTGTCCAGAGCATCAGGGCATCAAATAGAACCGAATAAGAGGGCGGCCCATCAAAAAAATTGAACAAATTTTTTCCTAAACTAATTTGAGCCACCCTAGTCACCAGTGAGTCCAAGTACACAAATTCTTCTACCACCTCGATTTCGTCACCACCGAAGCAAACACGAGGTGAGTGGCTCACATTGTCTTCTCTTGAACCTCTTCCTATCATGTACTACGTCCAATCCGCTTAGCTTCCCTCTTCAGTCTGATGTAGGCTTCCTTCATCTTCTCAAAGTTTCGTGCCATAATATCTATGTCGTCGGCGAAGCCAAATAGTTGGACGGACTTATTGAAAATTGTTCCACTCGCGTTAATCCCTGCTCTTCGTATTACTCCCTCCAAAGCGAAATTGAATAGCAGACACGAAAGACCATCACCTTGCCGTAACCCTCTGCGGGTTTCGAAGGGACTCGAGAATGCCCCTGAAACTCGAACTACGTACATCACCCGATCCATCGTCGCCTTGATCAACCATGTCAGTTTATCCGAAATCCGTTTTCGTGCATTAGCTGCCATAGTTTGTCCCGATCGATTGTATCATATGCAGCTTTGAAGTCGATGAATAGATGATGTGTGGGCACTAGGGTGGCTCAAAAACACTGTAACTAATGGGGCGATCCCTGCCCAGCACTAATGAGACCCCCCCTTATTCAATAGCCTCAGGGTCGGCGTACGCGCTTGATTATCGCGGCCAAGAAAATACAGGAAACTTCCACTTGAACACCAAAACCGGATTCTTCAAATTACACACAGGTACCTTTATTACTCCTTCGTATTCCCACTTCCTTAATCTACCTCCTACCTCACTTTTCTAACTCTTCGGTGGGGGCCCCCTTCACGTTCCGCTACTCCAACCGCTTCCTCTAACGTCGCTACCGGGTAGCTCCAATTGTAGCCCGTATTGGACTGTCTCGGGGGGGACACTACCTCGAGGTTTCGATGCTGGCTTGTCTCCTCGAACCCAGTCACGGAGTGCCTGCAGCGTTGGTGATATCCACAAAATGGCGGTGTCTGGACAGTTGTGCCACGGACGTGATAGAATGGCAAATCTGGCCCAGAGCGTGTAGGGTCGAGCTTCGGACGCAAGCGGTCCACCGCTGCTTGGTTAATGGCTCCAAGAACACTCCACGGCCGAGTTCACGTAGACTGATGTGGGTGCACTAAGGTCTAGCCAAAAAAGGGGTCCTATTGGAGGGGGTGTTGGGGTTATTTGTGGCGGTTAGTGATGAGGGACGATCGATGGTCAGGTTTAAACCATACCTGGATATTTCCTCCTATGTCGCGCAATTCACTTTTTCACAGATCTTCGACTTCTTGGTTTTAATTTTCCGGATAGCTAATCGACTCACGTCTTTTTCTAGCAAAAGTTGCAAGCTAATTGCCATTTAGCGATGGTGGTCTTTCGCGCGAAAAGGCTTGGCATTGGGCTTGACCGTTACCTTTTTCCCTCATCACATTTTCGCCCTATCGCTGTCCCCATTACACCACCCACCATGGCCTCCCATGTCCTTGCGTACACCTGGTGTTGAGTAGCGGAACTATCCTATGCTGCTGATGTCGGCACAGTGGGTGTTGATTGGGTCAAGTTTCAATGGATCAATAACTTTCAAGGCATATACAACAAAAAACCGAATACAAAAACCACGAAAATCTCAACAATCTTGGACAGATCAACACACCACTGGTTACAACACTTTTCAAATTTTTTGATGGGCCGCCCTCTTATTCGGTTCTATTTGATGCCCTGATTCTCTGGACAAAATTTCAGCCAAATCGGTCAACGTTTGGGCGGTGCTAAACTTGTTGGAAGTTTATATGAAAAAATGCATGCAGAAACATCCAAAACCAGTGATTTGCAGTTGAAAGGCACAATTTACGATCAAGAACCATGATACAATCAAAAACCATGATAGTTCTTGCAGAATTAAATACAGAATGTTATGCTGAAAACCGCGAGAAGATTAGAGTTTATTACGCAAAGATATTAGCATTTTACTGGAGTGTTGTAGGGGTGAATTTATTTCTTTTCAAAGGTAAAAGAAACGAAATTTGCTTAAACCCCACTTCAAAGAAATGCTAATTACTTAGCCGAGCAAACTCTAATCTTCTCGCGGTTTTCTGCATAACATTCTGTATTAAATTCTTCAAGATCTTAATGAGTATCATAGTTCTTCATCGTAAGTTGTGTAGTCCAGCTGCAATTTACTGTTTTTGGATGTTTCTGCATACATTTTTGCATATAAACTTCCAACGAGTTTAGCACCGCCCAAACGTCAGGGCAGGGCATCAGGGCATCAAATAGAACCGAATAAGAGGGCGGCCCATCAAAAAAATTGAAAAAAGTTTTTCCCATACTAATTTGAGCCACCCTAGTGGGCACGTTGTATTCGCGGCATTTCTGCAGTACTTGGCGAATGGCGAACACCTGGTTCGTAATGGAGCGTTCGCCCATAAAACCCGCCTGGTACTGTCCCACGAACTCCCTTGCAATTGGTGCTAGTCGACGGCATAAAATTTGGGAGAGTACCTTGTAGGCGGCGTTCAGCAGACACACGACACCTTCCATCCACTCCTGCGGCAAAACTTCCTCCTCCCAAATCTAGGTAATGATCCAGTGCAGCGCTCTAGCCAGTGCCTCACCTCCGTATTTAAACAACTCTCCTGGTAGTTGGTCAACCCTAGGGGCTTTGTTGTTCTTCAGCTGGCCAATATCCTCCTGGATTTCCTGGAGATCCGGAGCCGGTAAAATTATGTCCTGCGCGCGTTCTCCCAGGTCCATCACCATACCGCCATCTTCGTCTGCCACTCCGCCATTCAGGTGTTCTTCGTAGTTCTGCCGCCACCTTTGAATCACCTCACGCTCGTTCGTAAGAAGTTTCCCGTTTATGTCCTTACATATATCAGGCTGTGTCCCTTACGTGAACGGTTTAACTTCTCATAGAACTTTCGTGTGTTATTAGCGCGGTACAGTTGCTCCGTCTCTTCACGGTCCGGATCTTCCTGCTGGCGCTTTTTGTCTGTTCCGCGAGTTTTGTCTGTTCCGCGCCCGCTTATATCGTACCTCGTTCGCCCTTGTACGGTGTTGCAGCCATCTTGACCATGCTGCATTATTCTCTTCCACTCACTGCTCACATTCGCCGTCATACCAGTCGCACGAGGGGACCGTGCCAAGCGCAGCGGTCGCGGTGCTACCATTGGCGGATCGAATATCTCTCCAGCCATCTTCATGAGAAGCTGCACCTAGTTGCTCTCCGTTGAAAATGTCACTTCCAGCTGCTGCACGTATTCTTGGGCTTATCAACCGTCTTGTAGCCGCCCAATGATAAGCCGTGGCGTCCGATTCGACGCGTGTTGTACACCGCCGAGAGTTTTGAGCGCAGGCATACTGCAACGAGGTAGTGGTCGGATTCAATATTCGCACTGCGGTAAGTGCGGACGTTCGTGATGTCGGAGAAGAATTTACCGTCGATTAGAACGTGGTCCATTTGGTTTCCTGTTTCTTGGTTAGGTGATCTCCATGTGGCCTTGTGGATATTTTTGCGGGGAAAGAAGGTGCTTCGGACTACCATTCCGCGGAAGGCTGCGAAGTTTATGCATCGTTGGCCGTTGTAATTCGATACGGTGTGCAGACTATCCGATCCGATGCCCGGTCTATACATTTCCTCCCTTACTACCTGTGTCACCGTTGACGATTTTGACGTCCCGCAGTGGGCATCCATCGTATGTCTGCTCCAGCTGTGCGTAGAACGCTTCTTTCTCGTCGTCGGGTGTCCCTTCGTGTGGGCAGTGCACGTTGATGATGCTATAGTTGAAGAAACGGCCTTTAATCCTCAGCTTGCACATCCTTGCGTTGATTGGCTGCCACCCATTCACACGATGGCGCATCTTACCCAGCACTATGAAGCCGGTTTCTAGCTCATTTGTGGGGCCACAGCTTTGGTAGAATAAAAATAGTATCTACGTTCTAGCGAATATTCATTGAAATAAAACTGAAAATAGTTTTAACAGTACCTCACCTTGTAGTCTTTATTGTATCTTGTAAAGTACTCTTTTAGTTCATTGTCCAGCTGGATAGCATGCTATATAAGACTCTCACCGACCTTTTTGTAAACTTTGATAATCACTTTAGAAGTTGAATAGCAATCTGTTAGAACTTGTAAATAACTTTATGTGAACTTGAAAGTTCGGTTAGCTGCTTAAAAAGTGAGCTGAATAGAGTTCTATTTAGGACAGAAATGAAGTTTTGGTTGCTTGGGAATGATCGGAACGATTGATGATCAAAGTCACCCCTAATTGAAAAATCAAAAATTCGACATAATACTATTTTTAAAACAAGTTGCAAATTATAAAATAATCAAGATAATCATCCTTTTACATTCTACATGTGGCAGAACTCGTTTTTCAAATATGAAAAAAGCCATGATTTCACTCACTTAAAAAATATTTACAAAACAATAAAAAAAATCATCAATGTTTTCCCTGATTATGGTACCTAAAACCACAGAGAACAGACATACAAGTCCGTTCTCAATCGTGTGTAAGGAACTTAACGATCATTTTGGAACACAACACAAGTGGCAATCTCGTGGCGGCGCTGGCATCGCAAATTTTCTCTCATCTAGAAGCTATCAACATTTTAGGCCCCACCACCCACCATAAACATAAACAACAGATCCTCCTCATCACTCTGGTTTCAATTCCAATTCCATTTCTTTCTCACACTAACGCAAGCGATTTTGCTGCCATCAAGGAGTGCATGGTTTGCTTAGTGGTGAGATGTTTCGTTAAGGGGATGATTTTATTCGAATCCGCACTAATACTAATAAAGTTTTGCACTAAATTCAATATTGGAATTTTTGGAAAAGATCATTGCTATTCGTCGGATTAAACAAATAAGCCAGAAATAAAGATTTAAACATGTTATGTATGCTTCTGTTATATTACAAGTGGTAAATAAAAAAATAAACTGATAAATACCCATATATTTGATACACAGTGTACATGTGTTATGATATAAAAAACACATTTCGTCAATCAGACCGCATCGTGCTTTCGTGCTGTGCGGTTCTTTCTCTCTTTGCGGAAGGAATTTTTAATACTACCCGAAGCTATATTAATTTCAACGGTGCTTCTTAGCGCTATTTGTACCCACTGATCCTGTTACGATCTTTGCAAGGACCCGTGCCTTCGTTTTACGTTGGACCCGTTTGCGGAAGTAAAATTCCGACAAGCGGTGGTAATCCTGCAGGGACACCGTTCTGGGAAAAAACCTCTTAGAAGGTCACGGCTCCACGCTCAGCTATGAGCATTAATAAAAACAAGAGGAAGGGGGAGTCTCTGAATTCTCCACTTCCTTCAAAGAAACAAGGTTTCAAGACCGTCCTGCCAAAGCGCGGAAAAAATAGAAGGAAGCTGGAGAATTCAGATATTCAGATATCCTTCTAACTCTAATATCGGAAATAATTCTTCTCCAATCGAACTGAGCAATCAGTTCGATTTGATTAATGATGAAATTGAGCAAATCGAATATACCTCTAGCCTTCTCTACCTTCCGCCAATTGTGGTATCTGTTGCCGAGTTTTCTGGCTTCCGGAATGAAATTTTGAGTAACCTTCAGGGGATCAAGGTTTCATTTCAGATTGCTAGGAAGGGTGACTGCCGCGTTTTGCCGGGATCCTTTGACGATCGCAAACGTCTTCTTCAGTATTTAACTGAGAAGCGCCATAAATTCTTCACATACGACGACAAAACTGAGCGATTGTTCAAAGTCGTCTTGAAAGGTCTCCCCAGTGATGATAAATCACTGGATGAGATTAAAATTGAAATTTCTCAATTACTTGGATTTTCACCAGTTATTTAGTTCATTTTAACAAAAGTGAACTAAATAATATGAAAAGTTTGGAAAAGGCCTGTATTATGTCTCATGTCCGTGTTACATGGGAACATATCCGCAGGCCTGGGGGAAATCTCCAAAACCCTACCCAGTGCCGTAAGTGCCAAAAGTGGGGTCATGGAACCAAACATTGTCACATGGATGCTAAATGCATGATTTGTGGTGGAACCTCTCACGCCAAGGACGCATGTCCTGTGAGAGCAGATTCCAATAAATTTAAATGTGCAAATTTTGGGGCAATCATAAATCAAATTTCTGGGAATGCCCTTCACGCAAAAGTTTTGAATTCCCGTGCAAAATTGATGACGGGAAATTCCAATCGGATCCCAGATTCGACGGGTAGAAATTTTTCAAACGCTCAAATTTCGAAACCGGTTACCGGTCGAGCAATTCATACCCACCACAATTCACAAACAAATTTTGCTGCTCGTCAACGGGTAGCAAGCACTTCAGTAAATTCCAATTTTTCCAATGTACCTACGTATGCAAACATCGCTGCTGGTAGACCAAATTTCTCTTCTCAAAATGACCCAACGGAAAATAACGGTCATGTTGCCGATTCAGGTAGCATGACTTTCGATTTTGATTTTTTAACTGAACAATTGCATCACATGATTGATGCAATGTTCAAAGCAAATAGCATGCCAGAAGCTGTTCAGGTTGGTATAAAGTACACACAAAAATTGTTATCGGACTCCGTTTTAATGGATCTAAATAATTGTGTGAAAGTTCTAAATTGGAATGCCCGCTCTCTAAAGGGTAAGGAAGATGAATTATTCAACTTCCTTTCAGTTCATAATGTGCATATTGCCATTTTAACTGAAACGTATTTAAAACCAGGACTCTCCATTAAAAGAGATTTGGATCTCTAATTATTTTATCTACAGAAATGATCGTCTTGACAGCGCCTGTGGTGGGGTCACCATCGTCATTAATAGACGTATCAAACATAAATTATTTTTTTCGTTTGAAACCAAAGTTTTTGAAACCTTGGGAGTTTCTGTTGAAACAAATTTTGGTCAATTTTCCTTCATTGCAGCCTATTTGCCTTTTCAATGCAATGGGCAGCAAAAGAATTTGTTGAAAGCTGATCTTCAAATTCTGACTCGCAACAAATCAAAATTCTTCGTAATTGGTAACTTCAATGCCAAACACCGTTCATGGAATAATGCTCAAAGCAATTCCAACGGCAAAATTTTATTTGAAGATTGTTCTGCGGGATATTATACTATTCAATATCCCAATGGCCCTACTTGTTTTTCTTCCAGTCGAAATCCTTCTACAATTGATTTAGTTTTAACGGATTCAAGACAGCTGTGTGGCCAATTGGTAACTCATGCTGACTTTGACTCTGATCACCTTCCTGTGACATTTGAAATCTCACAAGAAGCCATTTACAATCCAATCAGCTCTACTTTTAATTATCATAGAGCTGATTGGGATTTATATAAAACATATATCGATAGGAATTTTGATGTTAATATTCCTTTGGATACCAAAAGTGATATTGACAATGCGCTCGTATCTTTGACAAATTTAATTGTCGAAGCCAGAGGCATTGCAATTCCTAAATGTGAAATTAAATTCAACTCCATTATTATTGACGACGATCTTCAGCTACTGATCCGTCTTAAAAATGTGAGGCGAAGGCAATACCAAAGAACTCGCGATCCCGCTTTGAAAGTTATGTGGCGAGATTTGCAAAATGAAATTAAAAACGTTTCGCTATTCTGAGAAATACCAACTTTGAGAATAATGTCTCGAAGTTGGATCCCAGTTCGAAACCCTTTTGGAAATTAACGAAAATTCTTAAAAAACCTCAAAAGCCAATTCCAGCGCTTAAAGAGGGAAATAAAATTTTATTAACAAATGGCGAAAAGGCTCAAAAACTTGCTCAGCAGTTCGAGAGTGCCCATAATTTTAGTCTAGGTCTCACTAGTCCAATTGAGGACCAGGTTACACGAAGCTTCGAAGACATTCTCAACCAAGATAATGTTTTTGACCCTTCGTTGGGAACTAATTTGGATGAAGTGAGATCTATTACTAGAAAATTTAAAAATATGAAAGCTCCTGGTGATGATGGTATTTTCTACATACTTATCAAAAACGTCCTGGGAGCTGTTTATCCTTTTTGGTAAATTTATTTAACAAATGTTTTCAATTGGCATACTTCCCAAATGCAAAAGTTATTCCAATTTTGAAGCCGGACAAAAATCCAGCTGAAGCTTCTAGTTATCGCCCAATCCGTTTGCTTTCTTCAATAAGCAAACTGTTTGAAAAGATTATTTTAAATAGAATGATGGTTCATATTAATGTCAATTCTATGTTTGCTGATGAGCAATTTGGTTTTCGCCATGGGCATTCAACCACTCATCAGTTATTAAGAGTTACGAATTTAATTCGGCTCAACAAATCTGAAGGATATTCGACTGGAGTTGCTCTTCTTGATATAGAGAAAGCATTTGACAGTGTTTGGCATGAAGGTTTGATTGTAAAATTGATGAATTTTAATTTTCCTCTGTACATTATTAAACTGATCCAAAATTATTTATCAGATCGCTCACTGCAGGTAAACTATCAGAATTCTAAATCTGATAGATTACCTGTAAGAGCTGGTGTTCCCCAAGGCAGCATACTGGGGCCCATTTTGTTTAACATTTTTACTTCTGACTTACCTGATTTACCACCAGGGTGTCAAAAATCATTGTTTGCAGATGACACGGGCCTCTCAGCCAAAGGGCGTAGCCTTCGTGTCATTTGTAGTAGATTGCAAAAAAGTTTGGATATTTTCTCCACTTACTTGCAAAAATGGAAAATTTCCCCGAATGCTTCCAAAACTCAGCTTATAATTTTCCCACATAAGCCGAGAGCTTCTTATTTGAAACCTTCTGGCAGACATATTGTCACTATGAATGGGGTTCCAATTAATTGGTCTAGCGAAGCTAAATATTTAGGACTTCTGCTAGATCAAAAATTAACTTTTAAAAATCACATTGAAGGCCTTCAAGCCAAATGTAACAAATATATTAAGTGTCTATATCCACTTATAAACAGAAAATCAAAACTTTGTCTTAAGAACAAACTTTTGATTTACAAACAAATTTTCAGACCTGCCATGTTGTATGCTGTGCCAATTTGGACTAGTTGCTGCAATACCAGAAAGAAGGCACTTCAGAGGATTCAAAATAAAATTCTGAAAATGATTCTGAAGTTGCCTCCGTGGTATAGTACCAATGAACTTCATAGAATTTCTAATATTGAGACATTGCAACAATTGTCCAACAAAATAATTTCCAATTTTAGACAAAAATCGTTGCAATCTTCTATTGCAACGATTAACTCCTTGTACCCTTAGTATAAAATAGGTTAAGTTTAGTTTAAGTTGAAAACATTTTAATTCCTACATGGTTCAATTCAACCAGAGGAAATATCCTAACTGCCAGAGGCAATTGAAATGTATTAATAATAACTAAAAGCGTAACATAGCAAATAAGGATGATAGTGTTAAGAAAACACGGAACACCTAGTCTAAGAGATGAATGCATGTATTAGATCAGTGATCCCCAAAGTGCGGCCCGCGGGCCGCATACGGCCCTCGAAGCATTTTCCTGCGGCCCGCGAAGGGCTTCAGAATATACACTACATGTGGCCCATTGACAAACATCACATCCAGGAGAAGTTTTCATCGTGTCCAGTTTTTCGTTGTACTTGGGCTGGGCATACACACTTAAATTTTTTACCGAGATCTCTGAAATTTGTTCAACTTGTACTGGATTCACACAGCCGAGCCCCAGCAAACATGTTTTTCGCCAAGATATCGGTCAAAGTTGCTTTAAATCAGCTAATAATTTGCTGAAACTCAGCTAACAAACCTCATTTTCAATGAGATATCAGTTTTTGCTGGGCACATGGCTGTGCGGATTTTGCCGAACTGCGGAAATAAAAACTGAGTGTGTATGTCTAGTTCACATTATTTTGATGTTCAAGAAACATATAAACAAAGAATCTTTTTATCATCAAGATTAAATAAATTTCTCACTTCATACATGCTATGTAGGCTACCGGTAACATACTTTGATGGTATTTTGGCGCTTTAACCAAGCTGAATATATAACGTTCTTAGGTAAAAATGACAACATTACATTGCACCTAATATGAATTCTTTCATTCTTCAAAATAAGTTAAGTTGTGGCAAAATTCGATTGAAAATTTCTTGATTTATAATTTGCTGAAAATGCGTCATGATAACGTACCGCTAAGAAAACTGTTCAACGAAATCAAGATTTTGTCATGCTGCGATTAGTTGGGATGATCAAGAAAAGGTTACCAGAAAATTTAATTACTTGGAAATAATAAAAACACGGTAAACAGTTCAGAGTTCAGATTCACTTAATGTTCTATTTAATAATGCTGGTTAGTGGTTGTAGTTCGACTGGGATAATTGTTCTTATTTTCTGAATTTGTTAGTTTGAGATATTCAAACGGGTTTACATTTGCAGTGTCTGACGTTTCGGCCCGTTATTGAGTCTTTTTCCTGATGAGCATTTTCATTGAAAAAATATCAAATAAACGATTCGACACGTCGGGCAATGCAGGTTTAATCCCGTTTGAATATCTCAGATCGAAAAAGTCATAAAATTAGTACTGCTGTTAAGTTCACCTGGCTTCAAAACACGATTCAAACATGCTGTCGTTATTTGCAAAGACTTTCATTGAACAATAATCCTCAAGGATTAAAAAAAATTTCTTAGAATCGGTCGACAGATGTTTATGCCAACTAAGTCGAGTAGATTTTGTTGCGAAAGTAAAATTTCACGCTAAGTCCGCTATCGCAGAAGTGCGTAACAATATGAACTAAAACTCAGCTGTACTACGCTGTAGTATGTAATGCCCTTACAAGTATGTTTTTTAAACAGATTTTTTGATTACTTTGTATTATACTTCAAAATTCAATTTGAAATGATAAACAAATATTGCAAATATACAGCGGCCCGCTTCAACAGTTTAAAATTGCTGTGTGGCCCTCGATAGTAAGCCGGCTGGGGACCACTGCATTAGATAATTAGCAAATAAAAAAAAAAAAAAAACATTTCGTCAAGTCTGGCAACATTATGCATATGAAAACTATAATCCGCAAAACCGCGTTGTGGAAGGGAATCTTCTGTAGATCGAAAAAAGTTTAATACGTAGCTTTGAAATTCAAGTTCTCAATATATTCGAAAGTAACGTATCGCAATAGGACCGGTCCTTTGCTCTTCTGTTTCAGTACTGACTCTTTAATATAAATTCTAGTAACATTTGTGGAATGAGAATAACTACTGTGCTCAAGAGAATAAATAGCTCACGCAGAAGGCAATACACTGGTCCTAGGGTTGTTCAATTTCTCGGTTCAACAATCGGCCCACCTGACCACCATCCGGCTCGGATGGTGACAGCACGTCTTTGTCAGCAAACTCGTCATCGGTGTCGAAATCGTCCTCTTCTTCAGATGGCACAAATCGCTTCAAGAACTCCGCACACGTTGAAGTGCGGTTAGGGCCCTCATGTACACCAACTTTCTCGACATCGTAACGCTCGTTCCTCTTCTTCTTGATCACTCTAAAAAACTTAGGCGCGATCTTCAGATGGGTACCGAACTGGGTTCGGCTGATGGCAACGAGATCTCCAACTTCGTAGTCGATGGTATTCTTACAGGTACGGTCAAAATTCTTCTTCATACTTCGTTGGACTCGCTCAATATTGTTTCTGGCGTCGATGCGGCTTTTATCCCTAGAATCTTCGAATAGTCTTACCCACTCTTGTTCGACAGTTTCGGCAAGCTTAAGATCTTCTGGTGAACGCATTTTCACGCCAAACAGCAATTCAAACGGTGTAGCCCAATGCTGCGTTGCAAAGTATTGTTCAAAATCGTTGCAAATCACCAATGTAACGGTACCAATGATCTGGATTATTTATAGATAGTTTCGCTAATGCTGGTACTACTATCCCATGGATTCGTTCTACCTGTCCATTTCCCCGAGGTATACCTGTTGTGATTAGTAGATGCTCAATACAGCCATCAGCGCAGTATTTTTCAAAAGTCGTCGAAGTGAAAGCCGTGCCGCGATCGGAAATAATGCGTCTGGGTTTATCAAAAATACACTTCTGTATCTCTAGCTTTTTCAGTACTTCGTCGGTTGTAGTGGTTTTTACAGGATACAACCAAACAAACTTGCTGAATGCGTCAACAACTGAGAGTATGTATCGATATTGTTTCCAGTAGTTGTTAGTGGTCCAAGGTGGTCAATATGATACGTTGAAGGCGGTAGTTCATCCTTCTGGATAGGGTGCAAAAATCCTTCCTTTCCCCAATTTCCGAGAAGCCAGGATACATGGAATGCAGTTTGAAACATATTTCTCCAACTTCGTCGCCTTCCCGCCTTATCAGCTCGGTCATTTTTTTCACCCCGAAATGTCCTTGGTCGTGCACACTCCTAATTACGGTGCTGTGCATTGCACTAGGAATCACCAGCAGCTTGCCTCCTTGGAAGTTCTTATACAAGATTCCATGGTCCATGAAAAAATCTCCATAGTTGCCCACGTCAAGCGCCCGCACTATTGCCCCAAGTTTTTCGTCCTTACGTTGTCTCGCTTTGATCGTTTCTATTACGTTCGACTCCAGTAGTAGCACCGTAGGGTGGCGGCTGAGTGCATCAACGTGCTTCATTTTAATCCCAGGTCGATGCGCCATAGTATATTCAAACTCCTCCAAAAGTAACGCCCATCCCGCAATTCTTGGTGCAATTTCTTTTTTCTCTATGGTCATCTTGAAAGCGGCGCAGTCAGCAACTATTCTGAAAAGGATTCCCAATAAATATACCCTGATTTTTTTCAAGGAAGACACGATAGCGAGCACCTCCAGTTCATAGCTGGTGTAGTTTGCCTCTGCTGTAGATGTTTTCTTGCTATAGTAGTATACTGGATGAAAACACTCTCGCCTGGGAACTTCAGCAACAAGATCACACTGAAACCAACCCTACTGGCGTCAGTAGGGAGGAGGTTCAGTTGTGGGCACCCTTTTGTGTTTGGTCCATAACTTTGGCCCTGGTTGATCTTATGTCGACATTTGCATAGCAATCGAAAGCTGAACTTATAACCTTACTACTAGCAAAGAAATTAATATGATTTCATCGATTTAGAAAAAAATGACAATTTAGAAAATTTGACATTTTTGGACATTTTTATTTCGTGGTTCTATTGTGGGCACCCTTGAAAACTTAGCTAAAAATAAAGAAGCATGAATAAAACCACCCAGATTTAAAGACAAGGAATAGTTTATTCATTCTAAAAGCCAGGAGACGCTAAAAACTCAAATCAATTCACATAGCAGTGATTATGCCTCCCTCGGAGCATTAAGAAGAATGTTGAAAAAATCACATAAGAATGATCTAAAATAGCACTTTAGGTGAATGGGTTTTAATTTTCATTGATTTACGTTTTATTGGTATGCATCACAGTCAAAAAAATCCTGATTAATCACCCTAGCGGCAATAGTGCCTTTCTCGTTCATTTCAAAAAATAATATTTTTACCATAAATTTTGATCCCATAGTCCGATCTGACCAATTTTCAATAGGAAACAATGGGAAAGCATTCCCTGTCGAATGCATTTTGTTGGACTCAAATCGGTCAACGATTTGTTCCAAAAAGTGTGTGTATAATGACTAGACATGCCCAAAGAACAAAAATATTAAATAAACTCATTATTTCGAACAATTATGTCAAACTAATTATAAAAACTGCCTTAAAACGTTATTAAAAATAAGTTAAGGGACAAGTGAAACGATATTGAATGATTTATCAACAAAATGAGGGTGCCCATAAACAAACCAATAAAGGTGCCCACAACCGAATTTCGCAGCCTTTTTGGAACGAGAAGAAAAAATTCGCGCTAGTTCAATCAAAGGTAATTGCCTATTTCCGGGGATTAAACCACCTGACTTGGACGTTAATTTACAATGTTAAGAAAACTCATATGTGAATATGTACGTTATGTGGAAAATATTGATTTGGAAAATGTATTGAGGTAACCACTTTCCCTTCAATGGGACTCGAACCCATGACCCTACAGTACGCTAGACTGGTGCTTTAAGCAACTAAACTACGAGGGACCCCCGTCGGCTTTCGCAATTTAGCGGCTACTGAACGAGCTCGAGATTCCCAAATTGGACACATAGTCAAATCACTCGCAATCCATTTCTCAAGCCAATACTTCCACATGTGTATTGTACACGTCCACATTAGAGGAGCGTGAGTATTTAGAATGTCTGGCGGCTATACACATGCTGCATCAGCAACGGTACTGATCAAGTGAGGTTGTGTAAGCGCTAAAGTTTTGATGGCAATCGTCATTGAACCTCAACATAAATTAAATTTACTGTGTAAATGCGCATTAGAACTCACTTTTTGAAATAAATCCTTTAATTTATGACACTTTGAAAAAGGCCAAAAAAACTTTCGTGTTGTTTTTCTTGTACGAAAAATTTATTTGTTTCTAGTTCAAAGTAGAGATGCCCATCCGGTTTGATATTGAGCACAAAACATCATGCTATTATAGCAAACAAATGACGGTTGTCAGAATGACAGCATCTCTTATCTGTCAAAAGATACATAGGGGTGCCCATAACCGAACGGTGCCCACAACCGAACCTCCTCCCTATGTAGCTCGGTCAACGCACTCGGTTGGTACAAACTTAAGGTAGGCCTTGAACATAGTTTTGCTTTCAGCGTTTCTATTGCTGAACGTTGCTCTGGACCGAACACGAAAACCACATCCTTCTTCAATAAATCCGTTAAGGGTTTGGCGATGATTGAGTACCCTTCGATGAACTTCCGGAAATATCCGGTTAGCCCAAGAAACTGCTGAACTTCTCGAAAGTTTTGGGGTTCCGGAAACTTGACCACAGCCTCGGTTTTCTCTAGAATTGGTCGAATTTCTCCGCTGCAAATATCATAACCGAGGTATTCTATTCTTCTTAGAAGAAACTGGCACTTTTTCCACTTGATACGTAATCCGTTTTTCTCAGCAACGTCCAACACCATCTTCAATCGATGTAAAGCTTCTTCCTCGTTCTCGGTCGGTATTAGCAGACCGTCGATGTAAACCACGACTATTTTGTCACGAATCAGCTCACTGAACACATCATTAATGAACCGTTGGAAAACGGTTGGTGAAGTAGATAATCCGAAAGGAGCCTTCAGAAACTCGAATTGCCCAGACGGAGTTACAAATCCGGTGTACTTCACACTTTCTTTGTGCACTGGAACATGGAAAAAACCATTCTCCAGATCCGAGGTAGTAAAGACTTTGGCAGAGTGTAGATCATCTAGAATGTCCTCGATCAAGGGAATAGGAAAGTGATCGCGAATTATCACCAATCGGCGGTAGTCGACACAAAGGCGCCTGGTTCCATCCTTTTTATGCACTGGTACTATTGGGCTACTGAATTCAGAGATGCTAGGGCGTATAATGCCCCTGTTCTAGCCAGTTCTTAACTTGGATCTGTGCAATGTCTTTCTCTAGTGGAGCTAATCTTCTTGGTACCGTGCGGGACCGAAATCCGTACAGCACCGAAATCCGTCCACCTCATGAGATATCAATAAATTAAAGGAGGTTAAAGATAATTAATGTAGGAATAATTAATCTTACCCTGTTCAGATACTTGACAGTAAGCTTCTTGGGCATAGAATTGGAAAGAAGGCTTTGAAATTAAAACAACAAAAATCAAAAACAAATCTCCACCCACCAAACGCAAAGTTTGTGCCGCCATTTTGTTTTCGGGTAGAGCATAATTGCACCAAAAGTAACTGTGTTTTAATTGCTAATTGCAAATCATTACATAAGATAAGCGGAATACAAATCGAAGGGATCACTTCTCAAGGTGCGTATCGAACTATTTCCAGTGGTAGTTTAGTCAATCAGACCGTTTCAATTTAAATATTTAGTGAAGAAATAGCTGTACGGATTTTGATCCTTTGATTCGAAATCCGTCCACGGTGTACGGATTTCGAGTCAGGAGTAGTTAATTTAATTCATTATTTTATCATGTTTTCGTAGTTTTTAATGATTAAATGTGAAACACTTCAAAAGTAGAAGCCTTCATGCGCCTGTGTCAATGACAAACGTTTTATTTACATTCGATTCCTATTTTCTAATGACTTTTCATATACTAAGGTGCTTAAGTGTACGGATTTCGATGCCCCACGGTAGTTGTTGGATCGGAGCCTCATCCTTCAACACAATCTTGAGCTTCACTTTGGATCTGACACTTGCTGCGGAGAGTAGGTAACTGTTGATAATTTTCTTCACTTCCTTGCGAATATCCGGATTTTTAACTTGTGTTAGTACTTCTTCGGTATCGTCCTGCACCATGATCCTCACAACAAAGAGCTCATCCTTTGGTTGAAACTTCGCTCCTTCCGCTGTAACGTTGACGTCTCCATAGAGAAGCAAGTTTCTTCCGAGCAATACTGGCTGAGGCATGTCCTTCGCATCAAGGACATCGAAAACAATCTGCAGAATTACATTTTCTACTTCTACCTCCACACAACACGTTCCTTGCGTCCACACCGAACCGTTGAGAGTTGTCAGCTTCTTTGCATCTTGCGTATTCATGGGTAAATCGAGTTTGTCTTTCCAGTTGGTGCATAGTAGTGGTACATCAGACCCTGAATCGAAGAATGCTCTCGTCGGTACTGCTATCCCTACCGTATTTGGAATCCTTCAAACCTTGATATATACACAACTTCTCTCGGAACTCTTCCATAGATTTCGCACCGTACAGCAATGTCTTGTCAGGCCCATTGTCAGGTTCCTCTTTCGAGCACGGAGAGCTTCATGAATAACTGCACTGTTCTCTTTTCTCTGGAACTCCTTCAGAAAAAACTGTTGCAGTAGCTTCTAACCGGTAAGATGGCTCACAGTGCCCAATGATAGCTTCGCTAGGCCAGTCATCTTTTTCTTCGCCAGAACGAATCTTCGCAAATCGGTCAGTCTAATAGAGTCAGCCATTTCATCGAAGTCAGCGATCCACTTCTCGACTGAATACACTTCAGTGCCACTAAACTCGTAGAAGGCTGATCCCACTTCATTCACTGTTAAATACTGGTCTCCGATTGGTTGTCCACGGCCGGAGGCAACCACTGCTTGTTCTTCATATACTTGCTCATTTTCTATATTGCTGCCACCGATATCATTTGCCACTCCGTCCACTATGTTTCCACCGATTGAGTATCGTGCACCACTGTGTAGGGAAACATCGTCATTGTTTCTACGATTGTCTTCACAATATGAAACACCATGATTATCGTTTATATTATCACTCTGCTTCACGCTGTTCCGATGCGGCGTGCTTGCCACTACTGGTGGCTCAGGATACGTGCGACTTATACGGAGTTCGTTTGACAAACGAGTATTGTCTGCCCTTAGGGACTGCAGTTCAGTGCGCATTTCCCCCATCTGTTGCGTAAGATTTGCGAGGGTCATGTTCGAGAAATTCAACTGATCCACCAAACGAGCGAACGTATTGTCTGGATGGATATTCATCGGTGGTGGATTAGCCATGGTCGGTGGATACGGGGGCGGAAACGAGTAGTTGCCGTAAGGGTTATCCATTTGATCTTTTCGACCAAACGCAGGAGAATCACTAAATAACACCACAGACTACGAGTTATTGTTTCACACAGAACTATTGTCTTCGCCGAACCGTTGTGGGATGCTATATAGTCACTGTTAAGGTAGGAGTTGTATCTAAAAACAATTTAGAATGGGACGCACATGTTAATAACCAGTGCTCTAAAATAAATGCATGTTTAAAAAGACTTAACATAACAACAAGACACTTAGATTCTATGACGAAACTAAAACTCTTCAAAACATTAATTTTTCCTCACTTCATCTACGGAGACTTCATCTACACTAATGCGTTGGTTGGTTCAATGAAAAAGCTTAGACTCGCCTTAAATGCTTGCGTACGCTATGTGTATAGTTTATCTCGTTATTCACATGTCTCACACTTAAATAATCTGATTGGATATCCTTTCATAAATTTCTACAAATATAGATCATGCGTGCATCTATTCAGAATAATAAAAAATTCATCTCCAGTATACCTTTTTGACAAGCTCGTACCCTTGAGAAAAACCCGTACAAAAAGTTTTAGAGTACCACAGCATAACTCTGCGTACTATAGTCAATCCTTTTTCGTCAGAGGCGTTGTTTACTGGAACAGTTTACCCAACTTTATTAAATTGAATAATTCTAATGCAAACTTCAAGAGAGAACTCCTACGTAGCTTGCAGTAGACGGGTATTTTCACCTAAAGAGAACAGATAGTTTTAGGAATACGGCAATGAATTCAGCGTTTAATACCACATTGTAACGTTAAAAAAGATAAATGTCTTAAGTTACATGATTTCAATAAACAATAATAATAATAACATTAATAATAATAACACACGCTACTCGATGCGATGTGGATCGTTTTTTGTGCACTGCTCCACACGGGATGTTATGTCCGTATACTGATCCTTGAACTCTTGGTGAATAAACCACTATATCACCGTCACAAACGACCGCGATTTCCACTTCTCGGACGAGCCCCCAAAGCTGTGAAAACTATAATTCGCAAAACCGCGTTGTGGAAGGGAATCTTCGGTAGATCGAAAAAAGTTGAATACGTAGCTTTGAAATTCAAGTTCTCAATATATTTGAAAGTACGGATCGCAATAGGACCGGTCCTTTGCTCTTCTGTTTCAGTACTGACTCTTTAATATAAATCCTAGTAACATTTGTGGAAAGAGAATAAATAGCTCACGCAGAAGGCAATACACTGGTCCTAGGGTTGTTCAATTTCTCGGTTCAACATGCATCAGCTGACATACTCCATTACCATACCCCATTTCCACCCACCCCAGTTGTAAACAAAATTTATTTATCGCTGCTACGTACTCCGTACCAATTGCCTCACTATAACACACTTAGGCAGAGAACCATTCCACCGATTCGTTTAACTTTTAGTTAAAATTTGACAGTTCGATGGTTATTTCGCCGTGGTTAAAAATAACCCTGCTCCGGAGCATGGTTAGATTTGACAGTTCGATAGTTAAACTTTGTTCGCGAGAAAATTGGCGCCAAATCCATTTCGTTCCGATAAACTATTAATCTGTCAAAAGTCAAATGGGTCGGCTTCGGAGTAAAATTTTAACCACGATGGGAAAATAACCATCGAAGTGTCATATTTTAACTAAAAGTTAAACGAATCGGTGGAATGGTTCACAGCCTTAATCGACAATTTTCTTCTCGGTAAAATATGTTGACGAGCATGATCGTTAAAGTCAGTTTTAACTGATATCTCGTTAAAAGATATTGCGTTTACAAAAATTACTGAAACTTGGCAATCACGTTTGCCACAATAATCGGTGATTTGAAATTTACCTGAGTTTCGGCAAACTCATTTGTCAAACGTTTAACCTCGCAATCGGAAGAAAAGACGCGAAAACTAATAAAATGATAAAATCATTATCTTTATTTTTTCTCGGTGAATATTCAATGTGATTTCATTTTTGCTTATACTAATCTTTTTTATTTCAATTTGACATTGACTTGAAAATCATTGAACATAATATAATATATTTAAATTTCTATATGTAATTAATTTCAGCGGATTTGCCATACACGCTAAAATGAACTACTCAAAATTGAGTCGAATCCGACTCATTTTCATTAAAAACAGGACAACTCAAAATTTGAGTAAAGATACTACTTCAATAAAATGATGATTGCACTTAAACTAGGAGTCTGTTTGTCGTAAAATGCACTTAGATAGATAGATAAACTTGATTCGCATCTGTCGTATTAAAATTGATGGAAGGCCAAGCTTAACTTTCGCGAAATCATCATTTTATTGAAGTAGTATCTTTACTCAAATTTTGAGTTGTCCTGTTTTTAATGAAAATGAGTGAGATTCGACTCAATTTTGAGTAGTTCATTTTAGCGTGTAGCGTACACAAACGGAGCGATTCAATTTTCACACCACGTTACAGACACAGTAATACTATCGACAGATATATGATTTCCGCACAATGGTTTTCGTATCACGCTGTACGCGTACAGTGACAAGATGACATACATCTTTTCCTTCTACCGTTGTATCTATTTGACAGCTTGTTTTGAAACTGATTCTACCGCTTTCCAAAACTATATTTTTCATCAAAATGTATAGAAATCATAATCTGTTACTATAGTTTTTTATGAGTATTACACAATATTTACCCATATTTTTTGAATAAATTATGAATTCGCGTCAAAGTTTTCCACTTCTTCGTATAGGTAGGGTAGAGAACCATTTGGGCAGTACCCCCTATTCCCGTCCACAACCGTTCATTACTCGATCGCATTACAACCGAGTTACTTGTTTTTTAGTACATGGTCCAGCTCCCTATTTTAGCAGAAATATGCGAGTTCTTGCAAATATTCCGCAGGACGATTATTTCTGCGGACGTTAATCACTCTATTCTATGGTTTGGGGCGATTTTAGTGCAAACGGCATTGATCGTTTAATTCATTTGGACATTTTGAAGGATAAAGCCAGCACCGTCCAATTGGGTCATAGATACAATTTTGAATTTGTCCAAAACAACGGTACAAAACATTCTTCCCATTTAAAAAGTAAATGCTGACTAATGGCAAATCAAAGATCCCACATCCTTTCCAGTCCCTAGACCTCATTTCAATTAAAACCCATGGAATCCTTGCACAAAATGTTCGAAATCACACGATACAAAACTCAAACCATTGAATATCATGCAAAAGTGACGGTAGATCTTTCCGGTAACAACACACTTAAAATAAATCGCCGAATTCGGTAAAATTTTACCGAAATCTCAACAGCAGAACTCTTCGGTAAATAATTTAACTGATTTTCGGTGATTTTGACAGTTGAGCAATGGAAAAAAATACAAAAAATCTGTAAAATAAATTACCGACCAGTTCTGCTGTTGAGATTTCGGTAAAATTTACCGAATACGGTGAAATGAGTTAAGTGTGAACCCAAGAACTGGCAAAATCAATAGGAAGTCATCTTCAGGGCATAATTGTAGTAAATAATGGGCTTACGAATAATTATTTTGCCAATGTTGTGAAAAATATCATCCAGAATTGCAGAAAAAACGACTTTTACTCAGTCAGCTTGCAAATGTTTGTTTTTATTTCATATGTCAAACGGCGTATTTGACATTTCAAACAACAAATTATGTTCTGTTTTGTACAATACAACGGTCGAAGGGCAGGGTACGGAAATCATCGCGCTATCGTGATACTAGCGTGATTTTGGGAGACAGACATATGATTTTTTGCTGCACAGTGATATTGGTATCATATATGTGTCACAAGTATAATGTCGACGGCAATCGCTTCCCTTGTGTGTAGTGGCCAATCTATATATTGTTTGCAAATCATATATGAGAACAGATAAATATAAGAAATCGCAGAACAGTATATGGCTGCCGGAGTGTAAAGATCGTATTGATAGTTCGGTGTTACCACGAACTCCATATTTTTTTAGAATGTATTACCTAATGTACAATTGCAAATGAATCACTTAAATATAATTAATTGCATATTATTCGGCAACTCGGCCGTACGAAAACCATTTTTTGTAACATGTGCTGTGCATATGCACAGCCAAGATATTTCACTTAAATATATTCTAAATTCATGTTCCATTCATGACATTTTTTTTTTAAATTAACTGAAAACAAATAAAACCAATAACCATTTCTCGGGTACTTATTCAGAAGGACGTATGTGATTTTGTAAACAAAGACTCAAACGTGGGTTTGTCCAATCTGATAGCACTCCCACGCAAACCATCACCACAGACAGGTAGTGGAAGCCTTCAGCTACCTGTTGGTGGTGTTGGTTTGCGGGGGAGTCCTATCAGATCGGACAAATCGACGTTTGAATCTTTGTTCACAAAATCAGATACGTTCTTTTGAATATGTACCCGAGATTTACTGAATCTCGGCAAAGCACTTTACCGATCATTCCGGCAATGTACTACCGAACGGTTCGGTAAATTTTGACAGCTGAGTGGTATCTCACTTTTACGACCATTCGGCATTTTGAACTTTTACCGAGATTTTTACCGAAATCTCAGCTGTTGGATTCTCGGCAATTTATTTTGCCGGCCTCGGTGAATAAAATTAAGTGTGTACAAACAAGCGATACAGTCATTAATTTTCAAAACATTGTGATGAAGTCTTGAGCCTTAATGAGCAGCTGCTATCGCCTTTGATTGTATTTTCCTTATTTTAATTCTTTTGAATATTTACCGTCCCTTCCATTAGCCACAGTCATCATCACAGCTAGCAGCGAAGCACTAGAAGAATAAAAACGGCCATAATTTGCGCTCAAAGATATTCTTGTTTTTTGACCTTGTTGGTTCCATAGGGCATGTAAAATAAACATCAACAGTTACAGTATAGCCCATGACTCCATGAATGACACCTAGCGCCACCAAACGACGTATTACCACAGTCAGTATTTTAATGTACTGTAATTTACACAGCTTTTTGAGCAAAATTTGTTCTAGTTCTGTTCTATGTGCTAAAACACTCAAATATATGACGTTTTTCGTTGATATAATTATTTTGAAGTGTGACTGTACTTGCCCTATAGTAGACTAAAGGCACATCAAATATGAGTTCACCTAATTGTTTTACGTAGTTTACGTCTTGCGATCGTGTCTTGTACATAATCCTTCTGATTTTTATGTATTGCTGTTCCAGAGAAAACTTTCCTTTTTCCGGTGTAAGTTTTTAAACTACCGCATCTGTCATTTCATACTTTTTCTCTGCTGTTTGCCATGGCATACTACGATGGTAAAGCCAAATATCAGATTTTAGTTTCAGTATATTGAAGATTTTTAGATTTGCGGTAGAATTTTAACAGCTGTGGAAGAACTTTGCGGAATTTACGTAATGGAAAACTTTGAAAAGATCCGTTCCCTGTAATGCCAATGAACGATTTTTATTCTCCAACACTTAACACTCGATTCAACACAAAACTATCAAACATATCCAAAAACTATTACTTTTTGCCCATTTATGTGCGTAATCTCTACTTAAAATTCACGTACTGTTAATAATTAACAATAAAGTTTTACCGAAGAGCTATTCTGCCGCCGCAAGCAACAGTTCCATATTGATTCCTGTGATATTGTTCTGACTCCTGTGGTAGTTATAAATCGTTATGAAAACTCATATGTGAATATGTACGTTATGTGGAAGATATTGATTTGAAAAATGTATTGGAGGTAACCACTTTCCCTTCGATGGGACTCGAACCCATGACCCTACAGCCTGACCCTGGGTTCGAGTCCCATCGAAGGGAAAGTGGTTACCTCCAATACATTTTTCAAATCAATATCTTCCACATAACGTACATATTCACATATGAGTTTTCATAACATTGTAAATTAACGTCCAAGTCGGGTGGTTTAATCCCCGGAAATAGGCAATTATCTTTGATTGAACTGAGTTATAAATCACTCAAACAGAACTCTTGTTAGAAGTAATTTTGATTTCATTATCAAACCCGGCTATGGTTTGATTCCAATCAATGGTAAAAACTCAAATAATGTATGAGAAAAACTTAATTTCCGTTAGGTGAATAATTCAAATTTGTTTTACAACACCACAATCGGGATTTATACCCACCAAACGTCACGCCCAATCCAAACCTGGGTAGTTCCAAATCGCCGTGTTTACCTACAGTCAACTGTACCCACCGCCAACGTACCATGGTGTGAGTGTGCTTTCGCTTGCTTGCCTTTAGCTCGCCAGTGTTTGATTGCTGCATTTGAATATGTAGGTAGAGCATCGCCGTGATTCTACCGAGGACCAACCTAACCCAAACTCGCGTTCGCAAAATCAACATAAAGAAAGTGCGGTTCACCGACAGCAGTTCACCGGGAAGTAAGACTCTCTCCAGTTGCTTTGCAGATTTATCTTGTTCTAGAAGTAAACTCACCGGCGGAAGGAAAAAAGCGCAACCACAATGTCGGAACCATCTAAGGACGCATTACGCAAGGAAATTGCCGGTAAGTGGTTTTAACTTTCTATCGGTTCCAGTGCGAAAATCAATCAAGTTTAGCCGTGGAAACAGGGAAAAAAGTGAACCCGGTGATGTGGTGAGGATAATAAAAATGGTGCTTCTTTTCGGGGCTATGCCGCTGTCGAAGCGCATTTTCGTTGAGTGTATTGGTGATTGGGATGTATCTCGCCGCTGGAAGCTCTAAAGGTCTCGAGACGCAAAGCGATTGGGGGAGGCTACGGGAAGGATTTTTTCCGACCGGTAGAGGATCCAAGAACCCTTTGAAAATTATCGCTGGTATCTCCATGGTGATGTAGGGTTTGCTTGTTCTCGAGCGAGGATGAAGGAAATATTTCTTGCGTTGAGTATCATTGAGGTGTAACTACATTCAGTGAGATAACCTTCACATCACTCTATATTAGTGCCATTTGATAAACAAATCATCGTTTCAATTACGCAGAAATGCTTAATCTTAAAAAAGACTGAAATTCGTTTCCATTAGATATCCTTCTGTGATACTGTGAGCAAGATTTTCGTTTGAAAGTATTGATGGAGTTTCAGCACTGATGTATGTGCAGTAGTAAAGGTTACTTTCATTAAAATGGATGAAAAAACATAAATAAATTTGATTTGGAATCCCAACATTTTTTAATTTTAGCTTGATGAAATATTTTTACAAATTATAAAAAAAATGATTTTTACTTCGCATTTTTAATCATAATTTTTATCATTATATGAATTTTGAGATTTGGATCAGTTTTTTAACGCAATTCAATAATTGTTTACTATATTTTATTTTTCGTAAAACTAGTATTTGCTTTGCGATAAGTAAGACTATTGTTTCAACTTCTACGAACCTCCGTCAGTGAATACTTGTAGCTTGAAAAAGAGATGTGAGACAGTCACGTATTTTGAGAGCTCATTGCTGATCATTGCTGTAAAGGCTGTTCTCAATGGCGACAATGAGTTAATCTGTATCTGAATATTTTTCATTGAAAGGGGAGTGAAGAAAGCCTTATTCAATGACGGATTCGATAAAAATAAAAACGGTATGAAATAAGCATTAAAAAATCTACCTACTTTGTGTAGCTTGACATCGCACAGACATGGAGCCAATGAAATTTCTCATGTAAGCAGAGCCATAATTTATATACATTAAGCTGGATGTGACATTTTTCTAAACTCCTGTTCCGGAAGGAAAAGTTTAAAATGGAAATACCATGCTTTAGTCAAGCATCAATGGCTTCGGAATCCAGGTACGGAGATTAATCCATAAAAAACACATTCAACCCGCCATAGCTAAGCATTGATTTCTGTTCGTATAACCTTTCAGACAATTCATTCTTAGTGAACTTCACCCAACTAACGTTTTTACCTCTCCTTCTGTATCATTTTCAGCCATTCTCAAGGATGCCAACCTGGAGGAAACGGCCGCCAAAAAGGTGCGCCTACAGCTCGAGGCCAATCTCAAGTGTGACCTGTCGGGCCGCAAGAAAGAGGTGGACGATCTCGTGATGGAGTACGTCAATGCACAGGACGAATCCGGCGAAGAAGAGGAAGAGGACGATGAGGAAGAAGAGGAAGCCCCCAAGAAGAAGCCATCGAAAAAGAAGCAAGACAGCGAAGACGAGGATGAGGAGGAGGAAGAGGAGGACTCCGACGATGATAAGAAAAAGAAGGGCAAGCGTGGTGCACCTGCCAAGCGGGGACCAGCCAAGAAGAAGAAGCGCGGGTCGGACAGTGAGGAGGAATCGGATGGCTCCGATGGGGGATCCGACGATGATTACAAACCGAATAAGGGACCTAAGGGTAGTGCCAAGAAGGTCGGCCGTAAGAAGAAGGGTGGCTCCGATTCCGACTCGGACGAAGATTGGAAGCGATCGAAGCCTGCCAAGGCTAAGAAGGCTCCTGGAGCCAAGAAGGGTAGCGGTAAGGGAACGGGCTTCACCCGACCATACAATCTGTCGCCGGAGCTGGCCGCTATTTGCGGAGCAGAAGCTCTTCCTAGGCACGAGGTCGTCAAAAAGGTGTGGACCATCATCAAGGAGCGTAATCTGTACGATCCCAAGAACAAGCAATATGCCATCTGCGACTCAGAGCTGCAGACCGTCATAGGCGTCAAGCGATTCCGCACGTTCGGTATGCTTAAATACTTGAAACCGCATTTCCTAAACTAAGACGGGTGGCGTGGGGCAAACGTCTGACTTTTCCTTTCCTGCTTTGAATAACTGTGAAGTTTAGGAACGTTTTCCAAACCAACATAATAATTGTGCAAAAATTCGCACAGGAATGCGAGTCATTTTTCTCTATAGGTTTTAAGTGGGGAACGTACCTAAAGCAGGAAATTTATTAACCGCTCATTGGAGCGGAATAACTTGTACGCAGGACGCAATCCTTTGGAGACTGGCTGCAAAAGCCAGTCTCCTCCCAAGCTATATTTTTAATACTTTCAATAACCCGATATCAGTCAATGAATGCGACAAATAAGCGCAGAATATTTAGGAGAAAGCAGATGATAAATTAAAATGCTAATTTTAAGTGTAAAAGATTGTACGAACCGAATTGAACGCAAACACTACGCGCTCATCGCGAAATTCTTCGAGTGATGGTAATAAAGTATCGAACAAACAAATTTAGTTGACATCTTACGATTGATCCGAAATTCTATTTTCCAATTGTGCGCATGCTTATGCGTTCATCAATTGAATGCAAAAAATAATCGTGGAATTTCATATTCCGCACAGTAAGGTCTCTACGTCATCTTGAAATTGTCATGAAATTGGAAACATTACCATACAAGACAGAATGAATAACCTATCCAAAGCTCAGATCTCAAGCACATCGAAAGATTCTTCAACTCAAAACACAGCGCAACATAAATATCACAGTGTATGTTTATCTTATCAATTACAATCTGTTGAAGTAGATTGTGCATGGCAATGGCAACTGATGTCAAATTCGCGCAGAAACGGTCGCAAATTGTGCATTCTGACAATAGAGCCAATAATTTAATAAAAGTTTACTAGCTCTATTATTCTGACCCATTGATGATACATATCTATATACATAAAATGAATTTCTGTCTGTCTGAACCTTATAGACTCCGAAACTACTGAACCGATCGGGAGGAAAATTTGTATGCAGAGGTTTTTGGGACCGGGAAGGTTCTCAAGATGATTCCAGACCCCTCCCCAGTTGGAAATTTCTGCATAACTTGAGAACTATTCAGATAATAAATACATTTTAGGCGAAACTAAGTTCGTCGGGTCTGCTAGTGTATAATAAGGGTATGTGTTAGTGCACACTTTTTCATGGCGAAACGAAACAAAATATGAAAATTCCACGTTGGTTTAAAACGAAGAAAGTATAAATTTTCTTATTACATACTATGTTTCGACATGTGAAAGATTTAGCTCGAAAATGTTCAATCAAAGTTAATTGCCTATATTCCGGGGATTAAAACACCCGACTTGGACATTAATTTACAATGTACAAATGTAACAAATTCCTTTGGTGGGGTTTGAACCCACAACTCCAGTATGCTAGACCTCCGCCGACAGATTTTTTCGCTTAGATTCGCAAAGGCCTACCTTAGCCTTGCGGTGAGATGCGCGGCTTCAAAGCAAAACCATGCTGAAGGTAGCTGGGTTCGATTCACGATCCAGGCTAGGAAATTTTCGGGTTGGAATTTTTCTCGACTTTCCTGGTCATAAAAGTATCATCGTGCTAGCCTCGCGGTATATGAATGCAAAAACGGTAATTTGGCTTAAAAACCTCGCAGTTAGTAACTCTGGAAATGATTAATAATGCTGTGATGCGGCAATGTCCAAGTGAGGGATGTTATGCCAATAAGAAGAAGATTAGTAAAGCACTGATTTCGGCGTTGGATGTGGATGTGAGCAGCAGGGACTATGTCCAAGGACTTGACGATCCCTCCCAGGCCATCTGCGAGTTGAGGGGCTTGCCTAAGATGTAATGGGGTTTGACAGTGGGCCCTGTTAAATTCCTATAAAAAGCTGCATGTATCCGCAAGTAGGCCCCACCAAAGCGACCGTGTGCCGCTCAAAGCGCACAAGCCCAAGTCCTGGTGTTAGGTGGGACGCTAAACAGCCCTGACACGACGGCCCTCCGACGAGACAGGAGGTTTGCGCAGGCCCAATAAGCCGCCTTTAAAAACAACTATTACGAACAATATAAGAGATAATGCGACTCGATATAATCGGCAAAGACCTAGGCGACGAATAAAGGATCACGATTGGAAGCTTGGAACATGGAACTGCAAGTCGCTAGGCTTCGTAGGTTGCGACAGGATGATCTACGATGAATTACATTTCGCAATTTCGACGTCGTGGCGCTGCAGGACATTTGCTGGACAGGACAGAAAGTGTGGAAAAGCGGGAATCGAGCGGCCACCTTCTCCCAAATCTGTGGCACCACCAGCTGGGAACCGGCTTCATAGTGCTGGGTAAGATGCGCCATCGTGTGATTGGGTGGCAGCCAATCAACGCAAGGATGTGCAAGCTGAGGATTAAAGGCCGTTTCTTCAACTATAGCATAATCAACGTGCACTGCTCACACAAAGGGAGACCCGACGACGAGAAAGAAGCGTTCTACGCACAGCTGGAGCAGACATACGATGGATGCCCACTGAGGGACGTCAAAAACGTCAACGGTGACATGAACGCACAGGTAGGAAGGGATGAAATGTATAGACCGGTCATCGGACCGGATAATCTGCACACCGTATCGAATGACAACGGCCAACGATGCATAAACTTCGCACCCTCCCGAGGAATGGTAGTCCGAAGCGCTTTCTTTACCCGCAAAAACATCCAGAAGGCCACATGGAGATCACCTAACCAAGAAACGGAAAACCAAATTGAACACTTTCTAATCGATGGTAAATTCTTCTCCGACATCACGAACGTCCGCATTTACCGCAGTGCGAATATTGAATCCTACCACTACCTCGTTGCAGGAGGTCTGCGCTCAAAACTCTCGACGGTGTACAACACGCGTCGAAGTCGGGCTCCGCGGCTTAACATTGGGCAGCTACAAGACGGTAGACTAGCCCAAGAATACGTGCAGCAGCTGGAAGTGGCACTCCCAACGGAAGAACAGCTAGGCGCAGCGTCTCTTGAAGATGGATCCGCCATTGGTTGCACCGCAACCGCTGCACTTGGCACGGTGCCCCCGGATCAGAGAAACGACTGGTATGACGGCGAATGTGAGCAGTTAGTAGAAGAGAAGAATGCAACATGGGAATGCTGCAACACCGCACGAGGGCGAACGAGGCACGATATAAGCGGGCGTTGAACAGACAAAACTCGATTTTCCGGAGAAAAAAGCGCCAGCAGGAAGATCGAGACCGTGAAGAGACGGAGCAACTGTACCGCGCTTATAACACACGAAAGTTCTATGAAAAGTTAAACCGTTCACGTAAGGGCCACTTGCCACAGCCTGATATGTATAAGGACATGAACAGGAACTTTCTTACAAACGAGCATGAGGTGATCCTAAGGTGGCGGCAGCACTACGAAGAACACCTGAATGGCGATGTGGCAGACGAAGATGGCGGTATGGTGATGAACCTGGGAGAACGCGCGCAGGACATAATTTTACTGGCTCTCCAGGAAATCTAGGAGGAAATTGGTCGGCTGAAAAACAACAAAACCCCTGGGGTTGACCAACTACCAGGAGAGCTATTTAAACACGGTGGTGAGGCACTGGCTAGTGCGCTGCACTGGGCCATTACCAAGGTTTGGGAGGAGTGGATGGAAAGGTGACGTGTGTCCCATCTACAATAAGGGCGAAAAGCTGGATTGTAGCGACTACCGCGCAATCACATTGCTGAACGCCGCCTACAAGGTACTCTCTCAAATTGTATGCCGTCAACTAGCACCAATTGCAAGGGAGTTCGTGGGACAGTACCAGGCGGGTTTTATGGGCGAACGCTCCACCATGGACCAGGTGTTCGCCATTCGCCAAGTACTGCAGAAATGCCGCGAATACAACGTGTTCCGCAAATCTACGATCCGGACTCGCCGAGAAGAAGCCTTGGCGAGTAGAAAGCCCTCGTACCCGAGTTTTATAATCACGGCCACGCCGGCCGTTTTCTCCACGAAGCCACGATCCGGTCCCGTCTTAAAAATCGCAGAGCCCTCGTCCTCGTGCTTGTCCATTGCGGCCACGCCAGCTGTTTCCTCCGCAAATCTACGATCCGGACTCGCCGAGAAGAAGCCTTGGCCAGCAGAAAGCCCTCGTACCCAAGTTTTATAACTATGGCCACGCCGGCCGTTTTCTCCACGAAGCCACGATCCGGTCCCGTCGACAGCGAACCCGTCGAGAAGAAGAAGCCTCGGTACCGCCGAAAGCCAACCCGAGAAGCAGAATCGTTGGCAAATTGCAGAACCCTCGTCCTCGTGCTTGTCCGACTGCGGCCCCGCCGGCTGTTCTCGCCACGAATCCACGGTCGGGTACCGCCGAGAAGAAGCCTCGACAAGTAGCAAGGCCCTCGTCATCGTGTTCAACCTTTCGGCCACCCCGGCTGTTCACTTCGCGAAGCCAGAATCCGGCCTCGCCGGTAGCCAAACCAACGAGAAGAAGCCGCCGCCTCGAATACCCGCCGAGAAGAAGCCTCGACAAACAGCAAAGCCCTCGTCATCGTGTTCAACCTTTCGGCCACGCCGGCTGTTCACTTCGTGAAGCCGAAATCCGATACCGCCAGCAGATCAACCCGCTCGTCGAACCCCACCACCCTTGTCTTCGTGTCCAACTAGCAGCCCAGCCGGCTATCGGCGGTAATGAAAAGTCATCCAAGGTACGTCACCCGCGCGCATGTCGCCAATGGGCCCCCACGTTTTAATCGGCCGCATCCATTCCTTATCCCTGTTTACTAACCCACTCCTGGCACTATGAATTGGAAAAAATAAATTATATAAAAATGTATTTGAACAGTAAATTTCTTTCATACGCTATCCCTATGCATTAGATTGGCCCAGGAAACAAAACGTGGCTTAATTTCACGGGGCACCCCCCAGGATTGTGTCTTTGGGTGAGAAAATCAATCTCTGAAAATTTCAGCTCAATCGCTTGTTGCATAAGCTAGCGCATTTGATTTGAAGTTTGTATGGGGATTTCAGCCAAAATGTATAGGAAAATACACCTCCGTCACTCATTCGATCTGGAAATTGGTTCTGATTGCTCGATTGACCTCAGAATTGCAAAAACGGCAATTGGTATGCTACAGAATAATTTCACAGAACATTGTATGATGATTAAATGAACTTTTATATAGGTTTCGGCTGATGCGATTCGATCAAAAAATCCAAAAATACAAAAATCAGCTGCTAATAAATCAGCCGAAAATTATATAAAAGTTCATTTAATCATCATGCAATGTTCTGTGAAGTTGTTCTGTAGCATACCAACTGCCGTTTTTGCAATTCTGAGGTCAATCGAGCAATCAGAACCAATTTCCAGATCGAATGAGTGACGGAGGTGTATTTTCCTATACATTTTGGCTGAAATCCCCATACAAACTTCAAATCAAATGCGCCAGCTTATGCAACAAGCGATTGAGCTGAAATTTTCAGAGATTGATTTTCTCACCCAAAGACACATTTCTGGGGGTGCCCCGTGGAATTCCACAACATTTTTTCTTCCCATACTAATTTGGGCCAGTCTAGTATGCATGTTTGTGCGTCGTTGTCTTGTCCTATTTCTGCTATTCCCTCGTGAATTCCTTGAGCAGGTAAGGCAACCCTAAGAACCCCAATGGTAAGCTAGTTTGGGACGTGTGGACGTCCACTGCATAGACGGTGGACGTAACTGGCAGTTACAAGCTGCTCTTCCGTTGGGAGTGCCACTTCCAGCTGCTGCGCGTAGTCTTGAACTAGTCTACCGTCTTGTAGCCGCCCAATGTTTAGCCGCGGCGGACTACTCCGACGCGTGTTGATCACCGTCGAGAGTTTTGAGCGCAGTCATACTGCAACGAGGTAGTGGTCGATTATTCAATATTCGCACTGCGGTAAGTGCGTACGTTCGTCATGTCGAAGAAGAATTTACCGTCGATTAGAACGTGGTCGATTTGGTTTTCCGTTACTTGATTAGGTGATTTCCATGTGGCCTTGTGGATATTCTTGCGGGAAGAAAGTGCTTCGGACTACCATTCCGCGGGAGGCTGCGAAGTTTATGCATCGTTGGCCGTTGTCGTTCGATACGGTATGCAGACTATCCGGTCCGATGACCGGTCTATACATTCCTCCTTCCTACATGGGCGTTCATGTCACCGATGACGATTTTGACGTCCCGCCGTGGGCATCCATCGTATGTCTGTTCCAGCTGCGCATAGAACGCTTCTTTCTCGTCGTCGGATCTCCCTTCGTATGGGCAGTGCACGTTGATGATGCTATAGTTGAAGAAACGGCCTTTTATCCTCAGCTTGCACATCCTTGCGTTTATTGGCTGCCACCCAATCACGCGTTGGCGCATCTTAACCAGCACTATGAAGCCGGTTCCCAGCTCATTCGTGGTGCCACAGCTTTGGTAGAAGGTGGCCGCTCGATGCCCGCTTTTCCACACTTTCTGTCCTGTCCAGCAGATTTTCTGCAGCGCTACGACGTCGAAGTTGCGGGGATGTAATTCATCGTAGATTATCCTGTCGCAACCTGCGAAGCCTTGCGACTTGCAGTTCCATGTTTCAAGCTTCCAATCGTGATCCTTTATTTGTCGCCTAGGTCGTTGCCGATTGTATCGAGTCGTATTATCTTCTATGTCGTTGGTAATAGTTGTTTTTAAAGGCGGCTTATTGGGCCTGCGCAAACCTCCTGTCTCGTCGGAGGGCCGTCATGTCAGCATGTTTAGCGTCCCACCTAACATCAGGACTTGTGTTTGTGCGCTTTGAGCGGCACACGGTCGCTTTGGCGCAGCCTACTTGCGGATTCATGCAGCTTTTTATAGAGGTTCAACAGGGCCCACTGTCAAACCCCACCACATCCTAGGCAGGCGCCACAACTCGCAGATGGCCTGGGGAGGGATCGTCAAGCCCTTGGACATAGTCCCTGCTGCCCCCAACATTGGCAGCAACATAATGATTGCATTTAGTTGAAAATTTGAAAAACATGAATGAAACACTGCTGGAGAAACCAACATGTTTGTTCTATTTTGCTCCAGATGCAAACTAGAATTGTGGTCGAAAATTTGGAATGGGACTGAATCACTCCTGATTTCACTCTGACTCCACGGATTTCACGGGTTTAGACTTGGCCATTCCGACCGCCCTCTCCAGCTTGGCGTCCAACATCGACTTTCGAAGTTTCAGCAAGCTCCTCTTGTGGTCCTTACTGATATTATGCTTCGATGAGGCAAAGTCGATGATGGCGTCCAGCTGTTCCGTCGCCACCTCGAAGGCCGAAATCCCATCGCGTTTGCAGTTCATCGCCTCCACAGGCCAGGGGCCTCCAATACCCTTTACCGGGGTTTTTTTAGCCCAGATGAAGGTTAAGTGACCCACGCTGGCGCTGCGCACTGAGCATCCGACTATTGCCTCTGGCCTCCTAGGCGAAGACCTGAACAACCCACCTCTTGCAAAGGGGTTATCGCCTACACTTCTACCATTCATTGAAGAATTGACTTGGTTTTCCATTTTGGTCCCACGAGTTGCTCGGGAAAACCACGCCACCACGCCAGAGCCCAGCATGACGCGGTAAGGGACAATTACTGTGGAGGGTGCCCAGTAGAGTGATTCAAATTTTGACTTTTTTGCTCCCCTATGCTTAAACGATGGCATTTGCCATTTTAATAATCGTCCTAAATTTTTAGCTAATTTGGATGTAATTTGACTGAGCACAAGCAGTTTGAAGCTTGTATGAAAATTACTATGAAAACAGTAACTTTTGTGAAAAACCGTTCCGCATTATTGCCAATTAACCTCTAAAGTTGTATAAATACGTTAGCAAAACAGGAAATTTTACAAATATAAATATCGTCGTTGTTGCTAAACGATTCTATGCTAGCAACAAAAGTTATTATGGAAATACTGAATTGTGGAAAATTCAATTTAACACGTAAAACAATAACATCAATATAAATAATCAGCATTTTTGTTTTCTTTATAATTTTGCTCACAAAAGTCAGATTGCTTCGCAACAACAACTGACCTTCGGCTTAGGATCTATTCTGTGATGGTGATGCGTTAAACATATTCAAATAGATTCTGAGCTGCTTCACGAAACGATCCTTTACATAAGTGGCAATTCTCATAGTAATTTTCATATAACCTTCAAACGGCACGTGCACAATCAAATTACATCCAAATCAGATAAAAATTTGGGATGACTGTTAAACTAGCAAAAACAATCGATTAAGCACAGGGAGCGAAAAAGTCAAAATTTGAATCACTCTAGTGCCCAGGCAAGGCCTAGCTAATTATTTCACCCCCTGGCCATGCATCCCTCGGCACGGGTCGCTTAACGCCTTGAGATTAGGGGTTAGGGACGATGGTCCCTTTGGTCGCACCCCTTACTCTAGCTGATGTCAGAAGGACAACAGTGCAGGCTGCACTACCAGCTAAGTACAAAACCCTTAGCTGGCGGTCGATTGTCGTCGGAAGACCCGTGGAAGCGTGAGATTGGAACTTGTGAGGACCAGAGCTGTGTAGGTCGCTCCTATCCAGATGTCAACTCACCATTTCGCAGTCCAGATAGGTGAGTGTGTGAGGAATATATAATGCCATAATGTGTCTCTGTGTACAGGTGACGCATGGGGAGTGGAAGAAGAGTTCAGGTGCATAAGTGCATTTGTGTACGTCATTGTGTTAGTAGCAGATTGTATTAAAATGAAAATTGAATATGTCATGACATGACATTTAGAAAATACAAATATCCCTCTATTAGTTGAACTTTCTTAGTTAAGACTATAAAATCGTTTAGATGGAGTAAAATCAAAGGGCAGAATTTCTTGCCCTGAGTGTAGGAGAACACTGCTTGTAAGTATCCAGACGATGGAAATTTAAGCAATGGTATTTTATTTTTTTTTGTGTAAATGAGAGGGAGGAGGAGAACAAAATAAGTAAAAAAAAAAAAAAAAGTACATTCAAAGTTAATTGCCTATATGCCGGGTATTAAGCCACCCGGAGTGGAAATTAATTACTATGTCTGAAACTTGATTATGCAATGCATATGTACAACATGTGATAGATTTAGTTCGGAAAAGTTATTGGAGGGTAACCGCCCCTTCGGTGGGGTTTGATCCCGACTGGGGTCATGGGATCAAACCCCACCGAAGGGCGGTTACCTCCAATACCTTTTCCGAACTAAATCTATCACATGTTGTACATATGCATAATCAAGTTTCAGACAAGAAGAAAAAGACAAATGCGATAAAAATGGGAAAATGAGAACTGCTCTCTTATGGAAATAAACGGAGAAGCAAGAGTACAAGATGAAAAAAGGAAAAAACCCAGATCAATCCACCTAGCGTTGGTGGTGCCTACCTCGCGCATTAAAAAATATGAAAAACACCTAAGAGAGGTCGAAATAGAACTTTAGGGAGATAGATTTTACTTTTTCCATCAATTCATATGCATTTGCGGTCATATGAATGCATTGCTGCAATCTTTGATAAAAATGTTTTTTTCGTTTTGAAATTTTTTCTCAAGAGGGACCCTTGGCAGAATTTTTTCAATGGCTTTGAAACGCAATGACTGAATGGGCCAATTTTCAATAGGAAACAACTAGACCGCAATCCGCGTCGACTGCAACTTGTTGCGAGCAAATCGAATAATGCTAAGTACCAAAAAGTGTGTCTCACATTTTTGTACACACACACATACATACACACATACAGACATCACCTCAATTCGTCGAGCTGAGTCGATTGGTATATAACACTATGGGTCTCCAGGCCTTCTATAAAAAGTTTGTTTTTGGATTGATTCAATAGCCTTTACGTATATTTTGAATACGAGAAAGACAAAACGAAAGAAAACAAACAAAAAAGGTTGTTGGCCTTCGGTAGTGATAAATGGAGACACGTTAGACACGCGTTGCTTTTCCGTCATCATCATGAATATGGCGTCGTTCAAATGAAATAATTGGTCGACTATGATGTGTGCAGTCAATCAACCTTAGCTGATTAAACTCATGTATTGTTCTTTCTAGGTATGTTTTATGATCCATAGAACTATGGAGAAGAAAGCATGCCATCCACCGGACCGATGGGATTTAATCATCCCAAGCTTGCTGATGGACTCAACAACACACTTGCCGTTCTGAACTGTGCTCCAAGCGAAGCTCCTGCG
Organism: Armigeres subalbatus; assembly: GCF_024139115.2. NCBI lineage: Eukaryota > Metazoa > Arthropoda > Insecta > Diptera > Culicidae > Armigeres > Armigeres subalbatus. Next base: position 98,620,361 of record NC_085139.1, on the reverse strand, counting down.
AGAATTACTGATAGGTGCTGCACGACATCCATTCATAAAGAACTCTCATTTTATACACTAGTAAGCTGTAATAGATAGTTGAATTATTATTTTTTGGCCTTTTCATAGAAATAACAACATCTTGTGAAAATAAAACCTATAAATATCTTGAACCCATCAATTACTCAAGTCTTTTTAACAAGCAACCTTAAATTTATCTATGCAGTATTTTTGGTTTTATTCTCAATAACAACGGTCTTGGTTTTCAATTAATTATTCAATCTTCAAACTCATATATTTACAGCTCTTCTCTTCAAGCCCAGGGAACACGAACCGATCATCGACTTTTGCCAGCTCTCCATAAGTAATGCTATAGTTCTCTTCAAACCCGGCCTTCCGGGCAGCAGTCTGTGATCCAATTCCCGTGAAACATGTCGACGTCAACTTGAGGCCAATCTCTTTGCAGAGAGGACTTCTAGCTCGAAGCAATTCGGTTGCTATCCCACGTCCCCGATAGACTGGGTCCACCGACAGACCCATTGCATTCAGATAGTGGTCCACTCCATAGTGCTCGAAAACGTTGGCCTGTTGCGATATGTAGCCGATCGTGTCAAAGATCGTTTGAAAGATGTCACTCTTGAACTGAAATCAATCCATCTCTTCCTATACTAGCTCAATGCGGGGACATGTACATTAACCAACCTTCAGCTCGTCCTCATCGGACTTGGATGCCACCCCAAGCACGTTAACTCCCACGATTTCGTCCGAACCCTCTCGGAAGCAAACCAACGACAAACGCTCCGGCAGCATAACCTTCCACAACCGAACGACCTCCTCCATGGCGGTTGAATCTTGATCCAACCCTTTGGCTTGATTCATCTGTTCATCGCGAGCGAAGTGCTTACTCAAGTGTCGCATGGCATCTTCGAAACGCTCCTCCGGCAGATCCTGAACGATGTACCACTCCAGTTGGCCATCTTCGCGTAAACCCTTGGCTTGGAACTTGTGCCAAACCTTGGGATAGGGGATTGCTTCTGGGCGCTTCCAAACCATTGTCAACCGCTTCTAGTTTAATACTGGCCACATCGGAAGATAAGCGACCATTCTTATCTAGGTACGACGACCAAAATTTGAATCGAATGGTGGGCCCGTTTTGTTACCATACCATCTTCGAATCGAATCAATTGTTTTTCGCTCGTTTGAGTATTATTGATAACGAATCTGCGATATCACTGCGGTGAGATATGATGTCACATTTGCCAATAGCAAAGGTTTAATTTATTTTTACACAAGAAGCTAGCTGTGATGCATCGGAGCTCGTTGACAATGCTATCGGAGCTTAAGTCAACGGCATGTAACCGAATGGAGAGGATAACAAAAGAACTAAGGAATCGTTGAAAATTCTTACGTTAATTTTATTTAATTTGATTGATCCTTACATTACCGAAAGAGTACCCGGTTACGTTTTTGGATTTTAGGAATAAAATTTTAGGGTTTTAAATTATGCTTGAGAACAAAACTCAGTGACATATACCAGCGAGATAAAATTTAGGTTTGGGTAATATCAGAATTAGAAAGGGGCCTATATTTTTAGTTCGTAATGGCGGAATGTACCGTCAGTCAAGGGTAACCGGCTACCGATGATCCTGACATGATTATAACTTCGTCAGTTGTCAACCAAATAAGATTTCGTTAGGCATTAAGCGTTAAGAAATTCGTCCCCTATCCGAAGTATGTCATATAAAACTGATTACGATTACTTGATTAGTTGAATCCCGGATTTACTAGACCATGTCACAAAGGCCGGATAATTTCTTATATGATCAAAATGGAGATTTGTTGAATCCTAAGTGACACATTTCGTACATTTACTTGTAACGAGTTGTAGGACACTGTAGACACACTCATTCAGAAAAAAACAACATGGCAATGTGAATATCAAGGTTCTTTGAATTGGAATAATTGGATGAAATAAAAAAGCATCTCCCAAAACCCGTTTTGTTTTTGCGCTGCCATGAGGGCCAATAGGCAATCAATCGCTTTTGAATGTCGAGTGAGTGGTTTAAAAAATATATATGGAGCAGCTGGTGGAAAAATGCATGATTCAGCTTCATCTTCAAGTCCCAATAAGCGTTTATATTATACAAGCGAATGTGATGTCATTAGATTCAACACAATTATCTAGATAAAACATGATCCGTAAATACTCCATTCTAATATTTATTTTGCTAAATAATAAAGACTTTGATCCGCCATTCGACCGCATATAAACATGATGTTGTCCCCCGTCGTCGCTTTTATTATATGTATAAAATAAAACTACACAAAACTTTGTTAGGTACTTACCTATTTTTAATTTTGCCATCCATTTTTTTTTCCAATTTCACTTAATTTTGTTAAATTGTTACGAGTTTAGAAAAAACGTGCGTTTTCTACTTTTTTTGGGCAAAGCCATGTCCGCTATGGCAAGGAGATCGCAGTAAGCTTCGCTTGAGAAAGGACGCATTTTCCTCTACTCGCGTCAAAAATTAATTTTCCCTAGTTTGAATTTTTAATACTAATAGTCTTCGTGTTCCAGATTTCCTGGTATATTTCGACGGCATATACCCCCAAAATACTCGCACGGAGAAGCGAAGCAGGGAATCTCCAGGAGAGCAGGAAATCCCGAAGAAGCAGCGGAACGTGCAAGATTGTGCTAGCGTACTGAAGAAAGGTGATTGGCAAACCGTGGAAAGTCAGCGGGAGAAGAGAAAGTAGCAGAAGAAGGACGTGGAAAAGAAGAAGGAGCAGAAGAAGAAAGAAAAACATCGCTCTTCTCGTGAGAGGATCAAGGGGGACGCCTTGATAGTCGAAGTGAGCGACAAGACGACATACGCAGCGATATTACGGAAAATGAGAGAGGACCCGGTGCTCAAGGACTTGGATGAAAAAGTGGGGAGGACTAGGCGTACTCAGAAGGGGGAATTGCTGTTCGAGCTGAAGAAGGATTACACGGTCAAGAGTTTGGCCTTTCAGGAGCTCATTGTCAATTCCTGAAGGTAGTGAAGGAAACGTAAGGGCTTTAACGCAGGAGTCAGTGGTCGAATGCAGAGACCTGGACGAGATCACTACGGTAGACGAACTGAGGGATGCACTGACTACACAATGCACGCTGGGCGAAGTTCAGATGACCATTCGGTTGAGGAAAGCGTACGGTGGTGCACAAATAGCAGCGATACGACTACCGGTAGACGCTGCCAACAAAATTGTGGAGGTGGGCAAGGTGAAAGTCGGATGGTCTATGTGTCCGTTAAGACTCACCCCTCGAATCACCAAACAGATGGAGCGATGCTTCAAATGTATGGGGTTTGGACACCAGGCGCGAAACTGCAGTAGCCAGACAGATCCGGTCATTGTAGGAAATGTGGTGGAGAAGGACACGTTGCACGAAAACGGATTTCCGGATAAACTGATACGGTTGATCAAGGCGACGATGGATCGGGTGATGTGCGTAGTTCGAGTTTCAGGGGCATTCTCGAGTCCCTTCGAAACCCGTAGAGGGTTACGGCAAGGTGATGGTCTTTCGTGTCTGCTATTCAACATCGCTTTGGAAGGAGTAATACGAAGGGCAGGGATTGACACGAGTGGTACGATTTTCACGAAGTCCGTCCAGTTATTTGGTTTCGCCGACGACATTGATATCATGGCACGTAACTTTGAGAGGATGGAGGAAGCCTACATGAGACTGAAAAGCGAAGCTAAACGGATTGGACTAGTCATCAACACGTCGAAGACGAAGTACATGATAGGAAGAGGCTCAAGAGAGGTCAATGTGAGCCACCCACCACGAGTTTCTATCGGTGGTGACGAAATCGAGGTGGTTGAAGAATTCGTGTACTTGGGCTCACTGGTGACCGCCGATAACGATACCAGCAGAGAAATTCGGAGACGCATAGTGGCTGGAAATCGTACGTACTTTGGACTCCGCAAGACGCTCCGATCGAATAGAGTTCGCCGCCGTACCAAACTGACTATCTACAAAACGCTTATAAGACCGGTAGTTCTCTACGGACACGAGACCTGGACGATGCTCGTGGAGGACCAACGCGCACTGGGAGTTTTCGAAAGGAAAGTGTTGCGTACCATCTATGGTGGGGTGCAGATGGCGGACGGTACGTGGAGGAGGCGAATGAACCACGAGTTGCATCAGCTGTTGGGAGAACCATCCATCGTTCACACCGCGAAAATCGGAAGACTGCGGTGGGCCGGGCACGTAGCCAGAATGTCGGACAGTAATCCGGTGAAAATGGTTCTCGACAACGATCCGACGGGAACAAGAAGGCGAGGTGCACAGCGGGCAAGGTGGATCGATCAGGTGGAGGACGACTTGCGGACCCTCCGCAGACTGCGTGGTTGGCGAAGTGCAGCCATGGACCGAGCTGAATGGAGAAGTCTTTTATGTGCAGCACAGGCCACTCCGGCCTTAGTCTGATGATAAATAAAAAAAAGGACACGTTGCTAGGGACTGCACGAAGCAACCAAGATGCCTGCTCTGCAAACCGGAGGATGGGACCGACCATATGACGGGTGGCTTCCAATGCCCTGCCTACAAGAAGGCGATGGCGGGTCGAGATTAATGAAGATCATCCAGTTAAATCTCAATCATTGCAAAACCGCACAGAGCCGTACCGGATTCCTTCTGACAACGGCAACCGGGTGGCGGATGCTACTGGGATTGCGGCTATCCAAGTGATGGGCAGATTCCATATCCAAGAGGTGGCAGACAGTTCAAGCGAGGGCTTCGTAATCGCCAAAATTAACGGGATCTTTGTGTGTAGCTGTCACGCACCCCCAAGGTGGACTTTGAAGCAGTATAAGCGGATGCTGGAGTCACTCACGAAGAAGCTGATCGGCCGAAAACCGGTGATCATTGGAGGCGATTTCAATGCTTGGGCAGTGGATTTGGGAAGCAGACTGACTAACGCCAGAGGTCACAGTTTGCTGGAGTCGTTGGCAAAGCTGGACGTCAGGCTGTGCAACGAAGGTACCGTTAGTACATTTCGCAGAGATGGCAGGGAATCCATCATCGACGTCACGTTCTGCAGTCCGTCGCTGGTGAGGAACATGAGCTGGAGAGTCAGTGAGGACTATACACATAGTGATCACCAGGCGATTCGGTATAGTGTTGGAACACGAATGCCGACGGTACGGCGAAAGATTAAGAATAGCGGGCGAAAATGGAAGGCGAAGGACTTCGAAAAGGTTCTCTTTATCGAATCACTTCGAGCAGACAGCGGCGCTACAAATCTCGATGCAGATGAGCTGACAGAAACTCTTGCGAGGGCATGCGATGCGACGATGCCAAGGAGACTGGAGCCAAGGAGAAGCCGGAGGCTAAATTACTGGTGGAGCGAAACTCTTGCTAGTCTTCGTGCTGCGTGTCTCAGAGCCATAAGACGCTTTCAGAGAGCAAGGTCTGAAACAGTCAGAGAGGAGCGTAAGATAATCTTCCGTGAAGCTAGATCGGCCTTCAAACGGGAGATTAAAGTCAGCCAATCTAACTGCTTCAAGGAGTTGTGCCGGGAAGCTGACGCTGATCCTTGGGGCAACGCTTATCGGGTCGTAACAGCGAGGATCAGGGGTCCAGCGACGCCAGCGGAAATGTGTCCTGACAAGCTGAAGATCATCGTTGACGGTCTCTTCCTACAGCGTGATTCTACGATGTGGCCGCCTACACCGTGCGCAGATGAAGATGGAGAAACCAGGTATGCAGGTCTCCAACGACGAGCTGTCATCAGGTCTGAAGATGAAGAAAGCTCTGGGTCTGGATGGAATTCCAAACGTAGCTCTAAGAACTGCGATACTGCCGTTTTCAGAGATGTTCAGGATGGTGCTGCTGTAATGTCTTGCAGTTGGTTATTATCCGGATTAGAGAAAGATCCAGAAACTACCGAAACCAGGGTACCCGCCGGGGAATCTAGCATCGTATAGGCCCATTTGCGTTCCACTGGATACACTGAGGAAGCTTCTGGAAAGGATTATCCTTAATCGGCTGATGCAGTTCACTGAAAGCGAGACTGGCTTATCGGAAAAGCAGTTCGGATTCCGAAAAGGCAGATCGACGGTGGATGCAGTCAGGACGGTCATTGAAGTTTCAGAGAGAGCGGCCAAGAAAAGAGGCGTGACAATCGATTCTGCGCTGTAGTAACGATTGACGTTAAAAACGCTTTTAACAGTGCCAGCTGGAGGCCATCGCCGCAGCGCTGCACGGTATGCGGGTTTCTGACTACTTGTGTAGAATCCTGGAAAGTTACTTTTAGAATCGGATCCTGGTCTACGAAACGAATTCGGGGCAGAAGTCGATTAGGGCTACGGCAGGTGTTCCGCAAGGTTCCATACTAGGCCCAACGCTGTGGAACATTATGTACAACGGAGTTCTAAAACTGAAGTTGCCCAAAGGCGTGAAGATCTTTGGATTCGCGGATTCCTGCGAAAAGGCGGCTAAAATGGTCAGCGCGTATGTAAGGATCATGCCGAACGTGTCCTGAAAGCCGCAGTAGACGTCTTCTGGCAGCAGTATCATCCTCGATACTGAAGTACGGAGCTTCAGCCTGGGGAGCTGCGCTGAAGACGAAACGTAACCGCAGAAAGTTGAACAGCGTGTTTCGTCTAATGGCCATTCGAGTCACGAGTGCGTAACGAACCATTTCGTCGGAGGCAGTTTGCCTAACCCTAGCAGAGGATATCGAGTGCTACCAATGGAGAGATACCAGAAATGTGAGGAAGACGGTGAGACAGGACTCTATGGTGAAGTGGCAGCAGGAGTGGGACAATGCGGATAATGGAAGGTGGACCCATCGGCTCATCCCCAATGTGTCGACGTGCCTTGCAGTGGAGTGTTAGAGTGAGCACCTGAAAAGGGTCACATGGAGCGAATGGTCTTTGGAGAAGCTGCTTCGGCGGCAGGGTAGCAGTGGGTTGTACCCACACACCTACAGTTGTGCACATGTGGTGCATGGGGAGTGTCCCTGCTTCGGCAGGGTAGCGTATGGTCTGCTTCGGCAGTGGTGTGATTGATCTGCTCGTGCTGAGGCAGAGTGTCGTAGCGCAATATCTGTAGGCCCAGGCAGTTACCGCTATTGACACCTCGAGGCATGGCAGCGAAGCGTCCGGGAGAGCATCCAAGTAAGACTCAAATGGAGTGAATGGGGTGCGAGTCAGTCTCGCGTGGGACGAGTGCCTGTGTGAGCGATAATGAGTGAGTACGCTTAGTACTGCCGTCCCCCCAGAAGTAGTACTGCGAGGTAGTTCCTGGGGGAAACGATGGTGCCGCCATAGGGGGTTTTGTCGGTGTTTCCGGGATGGTCGAGTCCGACACTCCAGTACACTTCCGTGTGGTAGTTTGGCAACTACAATGCACGTGTACTGGGTTAGTGTGTTAATGCATTCTCCCACGTAAAAAAAAAAAAAAAAAAAGAAATCCCCAATGTGTCGACGTGGGTGAACAGGGAGCATGGGGAGGTGAACTTTCACCTCACTCAGTTCCTATCCGGACACGGTTGTTTCCGCTAATATTTGCACCGGTGTGGCCATGCGTCATCGCCATTCTGCCCGGCGTGTATCAACGTAGAGGAGACTCCAGCGCAAGTAATATTCGACTGCCCGAGGTTTGCGGAGGCACGTAGCAGAATGCCTGCCATAAGGGCGGACAACATCGCAGAGCGATTGTGTTGCGATGAAGGTATGTACGTGGAATGCAGTAACCAGAGTCGTGACGCAAATACTGTCAGAGCTGCAGCGGCGATGGAGAAGGGACCAGCAAGTAAGCGTCGGTTTGGAGGAAATCCAGCACAGTGAGCAGTAGAGTGATTCAAATTTTGACTTTTTGCTCCCCGATATTTAAAGGATTGCATTTGCCATTTTAATAATCCTCTTAAATTTTAGCTTAAACCCACCCGTGTAAAAAAGAACCGGGTGTATTTAGATGTAATTTGAGTGAGCACGCGCGGTTTGAAGTTTGTATGAAAATTACTATGAAAACAGTAACTTTTATGGAAAACCGTTTCCCAACGCTTCCCATTAAGGTCTAAAAACACATGAGTAAATCGACAACATAGGAAATTTTACTAGGAAACAGGTCGTCTTTGTTGCAAAGCGATTTGATGCTCACAAGAAAAGTTATTGAAGAAATACTGAATCGTTGAAAATTTAATTTAACACGTAAAAGAATAACATCAATATCAATAATGAGCATTTTTGTTTTCTTCATAACTTTGCTTCCAAACGGCAAATCGCTTCGCAACAACAACTGCCTTTCAGCCTTTCAGTATTCTGTGTAGTCAATTTATTGATTATATTTTAATAGTTCATGGGCCACCTCACGGAACGGTCTTTCAAATAAGGGTCAGTTTTCATAGTAATTTCCATACAAACTTCAAATGACGTGTGCACAATCAAATTACATCCAAATTTGCTAAAAATTTAGGAGGATTATTAAAATGGCAAATGCAATCGTTTAAGCATAGGGGGGCAAAAAAGTCAAAATTTGAATCACTCTAGTGAGCAGTGTTTGGTCTCGAGTCGTCGAGGCGCCAATGAACCGGAAGTCTTCTGCCAACCGGAATCGTCGGACCTCGGTACTCGAACCGAGAACCTGCTGAAGAAAGAAGAAGGAAGTGCTTCGGGTATGTAGGACACCGCCAGTGCGGACGTCATCCACCACCGGAACTGTCGGACTACCTCTGCAACCCGAAGACGAAGTAGGCGCAATGCGCGAAAGCGTCCCCTGCGATAGCCGCCGGTAGTCGGGACACCATCAGTGCGGAAGTTTCCTTCACCGGAACTGGTAGACCACCCTCGACGCCGGGGGGAGTCAGGAGGATTCGAGATAGGAAGTTTGTGACACGACCGCCGAGGGATCGAGTAGCAGTAGATTAGCATAAGCTAGGGGCCGGAATTTTAGAAGAAGTGCATGAGCACAGCAACCCCCCCACCCCCCGAAGTAGTCGCAGCATCCGGTGGTCGCGGGGGGATCGAGGCAAGGATGATAAGGGACCCAGAATCACCCCGGAGGCACATTTTTAGCAGGTCGGGAGGAGCCCAGCCCTGTTCGCCTTTAAGGTGTCTGTCGCGCAGATTTTTTATGGCCTTAAAAAAACAGACGTCACCTCGATTCGTCGAACTGAGTCGATCGGTATATAACACTATGGGTCTCCGGCCCTTCTATCAAAAGTTGTTTTTTGGAGTAGTCCTATAGCCTTTCGGTACAACTTTGTTGTACGAGAAAGGCAAAACGGCATTTTCCTTAACCTGGGTGTCCTACCCCCAATTCCCCTAGTTTCAGTGGATTTTTCTATCTGTGAATGACCTGCGCCCATGTGGAAGAATGCAAAAACCTGAACTCGCATTCCAGTCTGTGGTAGCAGTTGGCGTTATTTCCCCCTTGGCATGTTCATAATTGAAAATAAAGTCATCCAGTCTCCGCTTTTGAATGTCGACTGTTTTTATAACAATAAATGGAGCAGCTGCTGGGAAAATGCATGATTCAGTTTCATCTTCAAGCGCTAATAAGTTTTATAGTATACTAGCGAATATGTAGAAGGGCCATATGTCTTTAGATTCAACACAGTTAACTAGCTTTAACATGATCCGTAAATACTTCATTCTACTATTTATTCTGCAAAATAATAAACTAAGCAAGACTTTACCCGTCATATGACCGCGAATAAACATGATGTCGGAGACGAGCCAGCCTAGGGCTGAAAGTCTCCTTAATAAAGAAACAAACACAAAATAAACATGATTTGTAAATTTGTCCCCCTTCGTCACACTTATTATTAATATGTATAAAAAAACTACACAAAACTTTGTTAGGTACTTACCTTTTTTTAAATTTTGCGATCAGTTCTTTTTTCAAATTTCACTTAATTTTGATAAATTATTACGAGTTTAGAAAAAGAAATCGCGTTTCAATTTTTTTGGGCAGATCCATGTCCGCTAGGGTAAAACTTTTTTGTCATTCGCCTGAGAGCAGAGTGGCCACATTGCTTTTTTTTGTAAATCGGTAACTTGACTGTAAAAAAATCGGTAGTTATCGGTAGATCGGAAGGAAAAAAACAGAAGGGTTGTGTACAAGACACGACAGCAAGATAGATGTTGGACAATATAAAACCGAATTATCAAATTCACGCTGTAACTACTCTGATTCTTCTGGTGGCTTTATACTCCCGACGAGGGAAGTGAAAAGCTTCTCTTGAGCAACAAGTACTCCTCGCTCAAGGATGGTGACGCTGGCGATCTGCTGGGTATCAAGAAATAACGGAAGAAGCAACAGCCTCTGTTCCACGATAAATTACCAGAGCGGAATGAGAAATGCCCGCCGAATTTCATGAAAGGGGACCCGTTGGACCTTCGCCCCGACCTCCGGAAACTGTTCTCCCGGGGCCTAAAGTGCACCTTTCGACTGTGCGTCGAAGGTGTGAAGTTAATGACCGAGAGAAGGTCTCATTTCGACAATGTGCTGGAGTACCTTAATGCGAAACGGTTCCAGTTTTACACCCGCGATGTTCCCGGCAGCAAACCCATCAATGTCGTGCTGCGTGGCCTCGACGAAGTGGACGAAAAAGGGCTAAGTGGACAAAGTACACGCCCGTGCATCGTGACGTCACGCAGTGTATGAACTGTCTCCGCTTCGGCCATAGCACGCGGAACTGTTTCATGAACGCACTCTGCATCACTCGGTGCGGCGGTGACCACGGTATCGACGAGTGCGAGCAAATGGAAGAGGGTGATTCCAACTGTGGGGAAAAGTATCGGGCCACCACGAAGGCCTGCCCGAAACGTGCGGAGTTCTGCGAAATCCGCAAGAAAGCTTCCACAAGAAATCGTCCAGCCCGAAGCTCGCCCCCATTGCTCGACGAACGAAACTTCCCGACAATCTCGCTTCCGCGACGGCCGATCCCGGTCCTTCCGCCGCTGCTGCTGCCTCGGTCCCACCGGAAGTCAAGTAAAGCAAAGCAACATCCAGCCCGTCCACCAGCGAATGGCCGCCGCCCCCTCCCCCAGGATTCCGCCAGCAAGATGAGCACCCTCTACCCCTGGAGGATTCCGCTCCGCTCTACACCACCGGAGCAGGTGGCTCCGATATTCAGCCAACTTGCGGGTCGGCTTCGAAGCTGCAAATCCCGGTTCGACCAGATTTACACTTTGGGCCTTTTTGTAATTGAAAATGGCTACTAGGTTGGGTCTGGTGAATTGGAATGCTTGCTCTCTCAAGAAAAAAATTGTCGAGTTCAGCGATTTCCTCCAGGAGAAGGAGATTGACGCGGCTGTCATCACCGAAACCCACCAGAAGCCCAAGGTAGGCGCAACAATTCCGGGTTTTAATGGCAGCATGTCAAGTCAGGCCAAAGCAACACTGGACAGTCGTGTGACTACACGGATGGCAAAAATCGTTTCTGAAGACACTCTTCCTTGTATATTTGCCCATTTATGGTCGCTACAGTGATGAAAACTTTAGTTTTCTTTCCACAACTGCACTTTTAGTTTCTGGTCGTATGTTCCATTTCTACGGTTGTTTTGTTCTACGCGATCCAGCAATAGTGTTTCCCGATAACATTTGACAGTTTTTACAATTAGTTTTGGTAATTTTAGATACTTTGAAATCATTCCTCCTGACCATGTTGGATTTCCAACGTGAGTGTGCAAAATTTGATCCCATCTCTCGCGTTCCATTTTCGATAAATTTTTAACGTGAGCATCAATATTTCAAATTTCACCATAAATCAAACAAACCTTCCGTAACGATGCGATGTATTTTACTTCTCGGTACGGCCACCAGAGGCACCACAGTAATTGGAAAGAAACGGCCAAATTACTAAGTGGATCAAGCTTTACCAGGTGTATTGAGTTCTCCAAAGCCAGAATCACCAACACTAATGTCAATGTGTAGGATGTATAAAATAAAATTGTGTGGTAATCCTGTTTACAGCAAAAACGTCACAAATACTACGAGAGGAATACAATACAATCACGCACACTATTTTTCATTTGGAGAAGTCAATAAAGGGCTAGATAATGCTATTTATACAGCGAAGATAATATTTAGTAGAAGGAAAGCAGTAGGCTTCGTGGATACACACACAGTACACAGTACACGATAATTTTTTTTGCATTTGAAGAAGACCTGAGGGCACTCAACGTTCAGGGCGACTGGGAGCGATTGGACCAGGATCGAGTCCAGTGGAGGATACTCCATTCGGCATAGGCTCATCGAAAAGATGTAGCCTATCAAGTATCAAGTATCAAATCATATCTTCTGAACAGTATAGCCATGATGGGGTGCTAACGGTTTAACCAGATGTAGATGATTGCCAACAACAATTTGGAGTGCCTGGATCATTTGCACAGGACAAATCCTAATTGTGAATAATACCCTTGGATCTGTGAGCCTGTATGGACATAAACAGTTAACTTCGATTCCGTATCAGTTGTAGACCGCACGATAATACTTACTCTAGCACGCCAGTTCACATTTCTGAGATTGCTTAAAACTTACTTCTTGAAAAAAAAACAGAATCAAAACAGAAAAACGACGAAAATTCTGAAGAAACATGAATGCAGTGCTGGGTTGATACTAGACCTGTGCGCCACCGCGCCGCGCCGCCGCCGCCGGTGGTTTACTCACGCCGCAGCCGCCGACGATTTTGGCTCGGCGCGCCGCCGGTCATAATTTTGCCACGCCGATGACCAATAGCAATGAAAAAATCAATTAACTTCGGTCGAATCGATAACGGGACACTGAAGATGGCATAACAGTTGAGGTCAAAATACGTATCTCTAAAGCAATTATAGCAATAAATCAATAAATAGTACTGAACTCGTCTTATGACAATTCAAAAATGATGTTAAGGTGGAACTCGTCAGAATTCAATTTCGAATCTACCAAAAGTGATGGTGTCTTTAAGTCGATGTAGTGACATATAATATCTTGGTTAATCAATTAGTTGGTTGATTAGATTGAGAGTTTGAATGAGGCTTTATCTAGTAAAATAATACATAAATTTTTTAACTGGTTTCTGGGATTTGTCTAAGTCAAAGCCTCATTCTGTCGGGCACCTAAACTTGTATGTGACTCGCAAAATATGTTTGTTTTGATACATATGCTTTTGTGAGGACCTGAATACATGCCCAAAGCTCCTCCCCAATTAATATACGATCTGACATTGTTGTAGACAAATCATTGCAGCTCACCAATATACAGTTTAGTAATATTTTCTTTGTGTCCGAATAACAAATTTTAAGTTTTAAATTAATTTTTGAATATGAAAACCGCTTTGTATATTGCGAGCATCAGTTGAAAACCCTTCTTTTTTATTAACTGCCACTGTAAACCAGAACTGGGAAGTTGTCGCCTCGCCGCATAGTATTTAGTAAATTTATTTAGTTGAATCGTCAGGCAGTTTCAAACATTACGAAATTTTAATTTGATTTTATTTTTTTTGAAATTGTTTAATGCTTTATAGTAAAAGCTTCAGGAAATGTTTCTTCAAAAACTTCAAAAATATTCTAAGAAGTATCGTTTCGACATTCATTTAAGATTTCCTTCGGAATTTCCTCCAGGGATTCCTTCGGAAAATATTCCAGAAATTACTTCGGAAATAAATAAAGAAATTTCGTTGGAAATTCCTTCAGATATTCCTCCGAAAAGTTTCCTTTAAATTCTTTAGAGAATTACTTCAGACATTCTTTGGAAATTTCTTTATGTATTTCATCGAAAATTCCGTACGAAATTCCTAACGATTTCTTCAGAAAATCCTTTACGAATTTCCTTCGGATTTTTTTTAAGGAATGTATATGAAAATTGTTGCATGAATTCCTACGAAAATTCCGCTGGGAATTCCTTCGGAGACTCCTTAAGGAGTTAGGAGTTTCTTCAAAAATTGCTAAGGAAATCCTTAATTTTTTAAAGCAATACTTTTGGAAATTTCTATGAGAACTCCTTCGGAAATTTCTCGTTTTGGAATTTCTTTGGCAATTATTCCATGAATTCCTTAAATAAATTCTTCAAAATATAGCATAAGGAATTTCTTCAAAATTTTCCTAAAGGAATTCTTCAGAACTTCTTCTAGCAATTCCTTGAAAACATTCTCCAGAAAATCTTTCAGAACTATCTGCAGGAATTCCTTCAAAAATGCCTTCATGAATTCTTTCCGAAAATCTTTCAGTAATACATTCTGATTTTTCTTCGTTTAGTTTTTTTATGTCTTCATTTCAGCCCAAGGCTGGCTCGTCTCGAAGAAATTTTTTGTTTAGTGTTTATTTTAGTAATTCTTTCAAAAATTTGATTAGTAATGGACGTAATTTTTAAGAAATTTATGAAGGGTTTTGAAGGGTGCAAGAATTTCCAAATACATTTTTGACGGCATTTTCTAAAAAGAAACTGAAAGGATTTTCGAAAATAATTCCAGAAAGAACTGCTAAATGAGTTTTTGTAGGTATTTCTAAAAGGCCTCCCTTCCTCTTCCTAGAGGAAATTCCAGAGGAATCCATAAAAAAAATCTGAAGGAATTTCTACAGGAAATCTCAAAGGCTTGTTGATGGGTAGAGAGAAAAGGTGTGAAATGTTATGTTACCAAAGTCGATTCGATGGATACGGGGAATTGACTCACCCAACCAGCGGATGGCAGATTTTAATACAGTTCTGCATAAGAACCTTACAGGAACTGTATTATAATTGGGCATATACAAATTTGGAAGATTTTAAAACAAGTGTTGTATTGAAATAATACAAATTTGTATTTGTATTTATATTTGTTGTATTGAAATAATACAAATTTGTATTATTTAATACAATATTTGTTTAAAAAGCTTACAGAATTGTATATGCCCAGATTTTATACAATAATTGTCAGATTTGTTTTTTGGGTGCTGATATCCCATTGTTATTAGCTGTTTATGGAACAGCTTCTCGCAAGGGCAGCTGTTGTATAATTGGTAATACATCCATGTATTGTGGATATACTCGCTATCAAGATTTTCCCGATTACTTTTCCGGCTACTCAGAGTAAGCGCAAAAATTCGAGGGGAACGGCAATGTTAATGTCTTATAAAACTTAATTTTAATGATTACAAATATTTAGTCAAATGAAATCAATTCTTCAATATTACAGTCGCAGAACTTTATGAATCAATGTAGGTATTTTTTTCGCGGTTTTTGGGGCGAATATTAAACATTTCATATCTCACGATCAGGTAATAAATATCATAAACATCTAACTACCCCTCACCTACTGGGACACGTGCTCATTCTTTTGTCCGCCAAAAATGCAAATGCCAAAAAGCACGTGGTTGCCGGTAAACAAATATTCGCTCTTTCACTCAGATTGCTGGTTGGAATTTTTTGACGTTTACTTTGTCTCGCTCAAACCAACAGCGAATACTCTAGCGACTACTTTAACGAACACTTGGTGGAACGGCTAATCTAACCAACCATGTCCACCTAGCAAGTAAACGTACAATACTCAATAGAAAAGTGGGGGTTCAAGTCCTTCCGACAGTCGAATCTTTTTTCGCAATTTATCATAAAAAAACACCTTAAATGGCAAACTTAACTGTGTGTATAAAAATTGAACATCTTTTCCGACAAACGAATAAATCTGACTTACCTCACAAGTCATTAATCAAGAAAAAATCTCAAAGGCATTTACGAAAAAATCCTAATATGTTTTTCAGAGGAAATGCCTACTGGTATTTCTGAAGTAATTCCTAGAGTTCTTCAGGAATTCCTTCGGGTTTTTTTCAGTAATCTATTCGCAATTTCCTCCAGAAATTCCTTTGGATTTTCGTCCGGTTATTTCCTCGGAAATTGCCTCAAGGAGTTCTACAAAACTCCTCCGTAATCGAATTCCAGGAAGTCTTTCGGAAATTCTTTCGGAATTTTCTCCACATATTCCTTCAGGAAGGAAAGGAAAACCTTGGAAAATTCGTTTAGGTATTCTTCAAAAAATTCCTTAAGAATTCCAAGCAACTTTAAGCAACTTTAAGCAACTCCGACAATCTTTGATTTTCTCGACAAATCCGTTGGACATTCCAACAAGACAAGACGTCGTTCAAATATTCCTTCAGGGATTTCTTAAATAAATGCTGAAAATTTCAAGATATTTCTCCAAAAATTCGAAGGGTTTCTATGAAATATTCCAGAACTTCCCTCAGGAATCCTTTAAGTAAAAACTTCCTCCAGATTTTGTTTTTGTTTTCTTTGGAATTCCTTCGGGAATTGCTTTGTAGAATCCTCAACATTTTTTTCAGTAATTCCCTTCCGATATACCTTCCAGAGATCCTTCACAAATTTCTTTTGAAATATCTACAGAAAATGTTTTTGAAGTTCCTTCGAAAATTATTTAATTTCCTTCCAAAATTTGCTAATATTTTTTTCGGAAATTAATTTGGGAATTGCTTCGAAAGATTCTTTAAGGAATTCCTTCGGATTTTTTTTTTTAGAAATTACTTAGCAAGCTACTTGACAATTTTTCCTGAAATCTCCATAGGAATTCCTTCAGAACTACCTTAGAAAATTCCAGTATGTTTTATAACTCCAGGAAGAAATTTTTGGCCATTTCTCTCAGGATTTCTTTACAACATTCTCCATTTCTTGTGATTTTTTTCTCGGGATCTCGGGAATTCATTCAAAACCCCTTTAGATTTTTTTATTCGAAAATTTTCTTCGAAAATACCTTCAAAAATTGCCTTTGGGATGCATTCAGAAATTCTTTTAGGATTTTTTTAAATGTCTGTAGGGATTTTTCCAAAATTTCTTTGAAAGGTTCCTTCTGATTTTTCTTCGGGAATTCTTTCCGTTTCCGTCTGAAGAACAGAATACTTCATAAATTTTAAAAACTATTTCATTCCTTAATAAATTTCCGAATGAAATCCAGCAGGAATATTATATGATTTAACTAAATGATTTTCCCAAAGATAACTTGAATGGATTTTACGTAGAACACCTACATGATTTTTCGCAGAAATTCTCATAAGGTTTTACCAAGACGAGCTCGGCCCCGTGACACCTATGAGTAGAGTTCTCTAAATCTTTTTTAAATAGGTATCCAACTAAAAATCTTTCCTCTTCCTCAGCATTCCCAAGGACGTGGCCAGGGCAGATGTCACCTGTTGTAGAGTGCCTTGCTTCCATCTAAGAGATAGTCTCTTACAAAAGACTATGTTTGTACCACCTATGAATTGCTGAATGCTAATGCTAGATTCTCAAGGAATGACATTTTCTAAGTAATTAGGAATTTAAAAAATCCCGGTTTCCTCCAGAAATTCTTTCAGGAACTCCACTAAGAACTTTTTTGACATATTCAACTAAATTTAAGGGAATATATTCATTTTGATTGTTACCATCGTGTACCAATAGTATTACTCAGCCAGTGCGCATTTTCAGTTATGTTAATTTCAACAACATTTTGTAATCAGGTAGGGGAAAATACCCATTCTTGGCAGTCTAAGACACTTGCCAAATTGAATGATAAAAATAATGAATAATTACACTAAAACACAGGTATAGTTAAACTGGTATACATTCGTGTGCTCTTCCTTTGATGATTGGTGTTCACTTAATATAATATCTTTTACCACAAACTTAGTAAATTTAATATAAAGTAACAGGTCAACGTTTCTTCTATTGGCATAGCAATTTCTATTATCAGCAATGATTTTGCTCCTTCAGCAACTAGACATGGAAGTAGAAAACTACTAATGTATTGGTGCCAGATGCTGGTTGTTTATATCCTCTAGTAGTAAAATTCATTCATAATAATCGGCCGCACGCTCATCTCGCTTCACTCAATTTTGGAAGAAATTTTATTAATTATCAAAACTGGCTTAAAACAAAACATGAATTTTAGCCTTGGCATCAATTTTATAGGCAAAAACATTTAAACACATTGTAAAACAAATTTTACCCCTTATGCGGCCAACAAAAAACAGACGTGAATGGCAGATAGGGTACCCGTGTACCCAGATATTGACAATTTCATAACTTTTACCATTTTTAACCTATTTGAATAATGTTGGCCATTTTGGAGAAGGGAACATACATACTTTTTGTCCGTTGCCAAGATTTACATCTTTTGTCTTTTGTAATGCCTTAGAGTCTTCACGCGTAAGCAAAAGTCTATCAACCAGTTTCAAATATACAACTTGCTCTTTACGGTCCTTAGATTTGAAGGTCCTTACATGATATGTTTGTTTCATCAAAATAATCATGGGGGTTGTGTACAACGACGTAAACTATGTAAAACCAAATCTATACACATAAGATTGAGCTGGAGCCACCTCATTCGTACACTACGTTTCACAGTCGAATAATTGATAATACCCTAAAAGTAGGCAATTATTGAAATGCGCTGTGTAGGAACAGGAATGATTATGATTTTTGATGAGGTTAGAAAGTATTAAAGTTGCAAAAGGAAAACGGTTCTGTCAGCCACATAAGGCTTAAAATACTACGGTGTGGCTATCACTTTTGATAAAATTCATGGTCTGAGTAAAATCTGAATAGAAGCATTTGTATTCTAACACTTTTTAAAAATAAATGCCAACGCCGGATATTTTGTTCGTAGTTTTGCTAAAATCAAATCACATGGAATTGCGCGTGGTATTTTTTTAGCGTGTTTTTAGCGTGTTTTTAGCGTGTTTATATGCTCACAAACACATTCTCTCGCTCTATTCCAAAGTGTGCTGCTATCAAAGAAAACGAACAGTCCCGATTTTATTTAGTGAAATATAGAGCAAATATTGCTTAAATTTGCTCTTTGTGGTGATAATCAAGTGATGATAAAGTGTAAAAAGTAGTTTATGTGCTTAATTTGTCGTGTCATACGCAATTAAGAGGAGAAACAGGCGATCCAAAAAGTAAGTAACAGTTTGCTTTTCGTGCGCTGCTTTCTTTGGCAATGCAATAATGGCAAGGATTTCGTAGGTGCAAATTTGTTTCGGTGTTTAACACATCAAATCTTGCTACTTTTACACAAACAACTTATTCAAATGAAAGCTTAGACTTGAAATTGTGTGATTGAATCAAAATTATGTTCATAAATAGTGTATGTTTGCTGCAAAACGCAAATTTTTTTGAGGTGCCAACAACTGTTGCACCCTGCCAATGCCGTATTCTACCCTACGTCAGCAATTGACTATTGAATGTGCTGTTTGATGATCGGCAACCGTATAATATTTCAATTTTCGACATTGTTGTTTCATAAGGGCGAAAGTCGCAAACGTAAACATTGACTTCTTTTGCTGATTTCAGGAAGATTAGAGACTTCTGGCGGTATTTTCAACTTCCGTTCGATAGAAGGCGCGGAGCGCCACCAGTTCCAAGTGGTTGTAAGCTGGAAGCGGTTCTAGTTGTTGAGGAATTTGCAGGAAAAGGCATTGTTTACGTTTGCGACATTCGCCCTTATGAAACAACAGTGTCGTTTTAACTGAAGACGATTTTTATACGGGTTATTCGTACTGTGTGAATCCAAAAATCCGCGTTAAGTTAATTTTTTCAGCCATTGATTTTTCATCCACGCCGGTTTACGCCGCCGCCGATAAAACCCAACGGCGCACCGCCGTGACGCCGCCGCCGCCGAAGCAAAAGTGACCACCACGCCGCCGCCGCCGCCGCCGATTACATGACCGGCGCACAGGTCTAGTTGATACACCCGTAAGTTATGCGATTATTGGTCAACCAGCAATGTTTGATATTCCTCTTGGCTTGAACATCCCCAATTTTCCATACAAACTTGCGTCCTGGATTTTAAAGCAGCTCTTCATTTTTTTTTAATTCTTTCGCCAGGGTTCACTTGAGACCTCAGTTAATTTTTGGTTTCATCTTGAAGCGAGAAATTTGTTCATGATTTGTTGCGCAATGTAATCAAAGGGAATCCACAGAAACTTGCCAAAGTCACAACAATTCTCTTGAACATTGATTTCTAATGTCAAACACTCATATTATCTCTAACCAGTTTTTAAACTCATGTATTTACATTTCTTCAGTTCCAACCCAGGAAATACAAATCGGTCATCGGCTTCTGCCAGCTCTCCATATGTGATGCAGTAATTTTCTTGAAATCCAACCTTCCGGGCGGCGGCCTGTGACCCAGCTCCTGTGAAACACGCCGACGTCACCTTCAGACCTATTCCTTCACAAAACAGAGCTCTGGCCCGAAGCA
The DNA here is from genome assembly GCF_024139115.2 of Armigeres subalbatus. Classification (NCBI taxonomy): domain Eukaryota; kingdom Metazoa; phylum Arthropoda; class Insecta; order Diptera; family Culicidae; genus Armigeres; species Armigeres subalbatus. Next base: position 98,600,184 of record NC_085139.1, on the reverse strand, counting down.
TTTCAGTTGCTATACCTCGCAGCCGATAGCTGCGATCCACCGACAATCCCATTGAATTCAAGTAGTGATCCACACCGTAGTGCGCAAAAACATTTGCTTTCTGCGATACGTAGCCGACCGTATCGATGATCGTTTGAAATACATCACTTTTAAACTGAAACCAATTTAAATGTTGCAATCTGAATCCAAATACTTATTAAAACTGCTGACTCACCTTCCATTTGTTCTCAATGGACTTTGACGCCACTCCCAACACATTAACTCCCACGATCTCATCGGATCCTTCTCGGAAACAAACAAGAGACAAACGCTCCGAAAGCATGTCCTTCCACAGCTGCACGATTTCCTCCATGGCTGTCGAATCATCTTTGAGTCGCAACGCTTTATTCATTTGCTCGTCCCGTACAAACTGGCTGCTCATGTGCCGCAAGGCATCCTCGAAACGCTCCTCCGGAAGATCCTGAACTGTGTACCACTCCGAATAGCTGTCTATTCGCAAACTTTTGGCCTGGAACCGGTGCCATATCTTAGGATAGGGAACTGCTTCAGGACGCTGCCAGCCCATCGTCAGCTGATTCTTATTCGAAACTGATACCTTGCACGATAAAGTCCAGTGGCGTTATCAAAGTACAAAAATTAGAAAAAAGGTGTCTTCGTTCAGATACCGTTTGCGATCAAAACAATTGTTTATTTTTGCCAATGATAACGTGTTTACCGGTTTGAACTGAAGTATCGCTGTGATTCATATATCTTACGTCGTTCGATGCAGTCTGCGCACAACCACACTTTCTTGTAAACAATTCTTATCTCTGATGAAGAAAAGTCTACTAAATTAGATAAACAAATATATTCTGAATTCACCCAAAGACTCCTCATTTTGAGGTTCTGATCTTTGATTCCAAGGCCAAGTTGGAGCGAATTCTGGCAAATTAATCATAAGTCACATCCGCTTCTGTCTGGAAGCCTACGTTCTCAGTGACGCGCTGTGATCAAATCACCGGAATGAGAAACTCATCACAAATGGAAATTCTGGCGCGAATCATTTCGGTGGCAATTCCCAAGCCACGGTGATGGCGATTGATGGCCAACCCAACGGCAGTGAGATATCGGTCAACATGTAGACAATCGAATACATTGAATCGCTCTTTCATCGAGTACATGAATGTCGATGATGTCGAGGGAGGCTTGGCTGCGAACCTGTTAGCAAAATAACATTTGCCTGAAAAGTCAAGACGAATCGATACAAAACTCACCGTGACCTTTTCTTTAACGTCGTCTGCCGTCTCAGCCAGGAGCAGGATGTGGGTGCGACAGACTATATGCTACTCTGGCAGCCTATTACTAGGGGAAGTGCACCGGTTTTGGCCACCTTAGTGCCTAATTTGGCCAACCCTGAAAAATACATATTTTTACAAAATAATCGGTCAGTTAAAAGCAGCGTAGAAATGTGAAAGATATATCTCTTGTTGGAACTAATAAAACCCTCGTGAATTGCTTAATTTTTGGAGCTATTCACAAAATTGGGCAAAATAGGAACATAGCCAAAACCGGTACAGTTTCCCTATCGGTTACCTGAACGACTTCGATTTGTCTGATGATGTTGCTATGCTACGCAACGACCCTCTGATAGGCAGAGGAAGATGAACGATGGCCTCTACGGCTGGTCACACCATCAACGACAACATGACCTAATCGTTGGATATGAACACGAACAACCCCTCAACGCAACGCAACGCTACAATAGCCAAGCAAGCAGTAGAGAATAATTTCGAATACTCCCAATATCATGGCAGCTAGTTAGCGTGGAATAGCGGAGTTAAGATCGATATGAAAACACGGATCAAGTAGGCCAGGGATGTCGAAGTTAGCCCCCAAGTACTCCAAGAGGTATTCAGAACCCATAAGTGAGTGAGTGTCATCAACAAAACTACAAAAGATTACCCACGTTCACTTTTTAATCAATTTTTAAACTCATACTCTTACAATATTTCCCCGGGATCCCGGGAAACTCGAATCTCGAGTTCATCTTTACCAGCTCTTCGTACTCCATGACAAATGTTTCCTCGAAGCCCACCTTGGCGGCCGGAATTTGCGAGCCAATAGCCGTAAACACCGTCGAAGTCAGTTTCAGTCCCACGGCTTTGCACAGCGGGATCCGTGCCCGGAGAATTTCCGTCGCCAGACCTCGGCCACGGTACTTGGGCATAACGGAGAGTCCCATCGCCGACAGATATTCGTCCACCTGGTACCGTTCGAACACGTTGCTCTTGGTGGAGAAATACATCACCGCATCGAATACGTCCTGCCAGCGGTCACCTTTGGGCTAAATCGAAAAATAATCGTCTGATATTCATTTGGAAAAAATCAAAAACCAAAAATCCAAGTTGGGGTACTTACAGCGTAATCCTTTTTGTCATCCTTGCAGGAGACAAATGTCATGTTGAGTCCTGCGATCTCATCAGAGCCTTCGCGGTAGCAGACTAATGCCACTCGATGCTTAACCAGTTCACGCCATATTTCTCCGATTTCCTGCACGCTTACCGGGTCTTCGGCCAGTTCTGTGAAAAAATACGTAATTTAATGTTAAGCGTTTTCAAGGAAAATCAACAATTGAAAACCCTCTAATATTTATTCGAATATTGTATTTATATCCTTGTTAAGTAATATCAGTATTTTAATAATAACATAAACTTCACAAAGGGGCCATTGTTTTAATTAAACAAATTCCAAAATTTGGACATATCAGATAATTCGAAAAATATCGATGAATTGAGATAAAATTGACACATTGCAAATAAACATTTTTCTAAAAACTAGACAAATAAATCAATCTCACCCTGAATGCTTCCTGTAACTCGTAAAGTAAAAGAGCTTCGTAAAAGTTTGTCGGTGGCATGTATGGGAGTGCCACTGCTGCAGTGTTGTGGAGCTACCACTGACTGTGAAAATTGTCTTATCCTGATTCGCAAATGTTGCGAGAGGGAATAAATAGGCAGTTGTCTGTTTGTCGTTAAGATGATGTTGGAGTCGGACCCAATTATACTAATAATTAAGCTAAGTGTGAATAAAATGGAAATTTCAATTACAGCCTTTATGCGTATCTTTCGAGAACAGACAAGTTCATGTTAACATTTTTTGGTCCTTCAAGCCGGATCTAAAGGCCAAACTACGGTCGGAAAGCGCTAAAAGGTACCGTTATAAGTACAAAGTGTTGCCCAGGCGTTGGCACGGTGCTCCTGATATATATCAGTTACGTCTTAAAAGGGCGTAACTCCAAAACGGGCCCTACGATTTTTTTCAAATTTCGTCCAGAGATGCAGTATAGCCCCAGAATTCAGCTCCGGGTATTAGTTTTGATGGAGAATTTTTTTTGTTAATAACGGTCAGGGGAGCACCGTGGTTGGTCAATGGTGTGACGTGTACACTTCAGTGTAGAATTATGTTATCACTGCCGGTGGGTGAAGAAAAATTCAGCGCATTTGGTCGACGAAGTTTTGCGCTTGGGAGAATGTCAAAGCGTCCACTACTCTATTATGTGTAGAAGAAAACATTTCGTGATCATCTTGGGATAATCTGCGGTCATCGAGCAGGTTATTGAACCCCAAATAGCCGCCATCGTCGAAGCTGTTTTCTTTAAAGGCTGCCAACGGAAAGCTCTTTGCTGGACTGGAGTGGTTCTTTAAATCAAATGTAAAGGTTATTCCAACCAAATTGAAATCAACTTTATTTGGTTAATGAAAGTTGATTGACTTTTTCGAATTATGTAAGTCATTGTGACATTTGGTGAGAAACGGTACATAATTCAAACCGCTCGTGCCCTTGATTGTGTTACCGCGTAGGATAGGGTATTTGTTCACTACAGGAAGGAGCAATACGTTCGACTAAAACAAACCTTTCCCGTCGATTTCTTCGTTGCGAAAGCTAATACACCCCGACGGGAAGGATCTGATTCGCTCGGTTTCGCGATGAAAAGAAGATTCGACGGAAACGAGATTCGTTTTGATTTCCTACCGTTTACGTACGTTTTGCGTGAGTGTGCTCGCCGACAATGCTGCCCAATGGAAAAAAAAATCTCGTGGATAAGGTGGTCTAGGGAAAATTTTTGATCTCTATGCGAAAAGCGGTTGATTCGGCGGTCATCGCTGATTTCGATCCAGTGCGTGACAGGTGTTCAACTGCAAGTGAGAATCGACTCCCTAAATTAGATGAATGCTGTGTTTGTGGAGGTTCAGAAAATTAATGAGCGGCTAGATAGCGAAGATCTGGTGAAACACCTTGCCGAAAGCATCGAGCATCGAGTAGGGCAAAAGAACTCCTGATTTCAAAACTTCCCACCAAAGGTAAGCAAAGGCAACTGAATGCTTTGTTTGCCGCCTCACCAGTCAACTACCACCTCCGCTCACTGCAGATCGACCTTTCACGTTTCACTAGGGATTTCATTACTATATAAGGTCATTTGGCTGAAGAAAACGTTTGGCCGATTAGGTCATTTGGACGAAAATGCCACTCGACCGAATTGGTCGATTGACAGAAAAGGGCCATTTGACCAGGGGGGAAAATGAAAGGGCCAAATTAGAACAGCAATGTCGAGTTCGGGTCGGGTACGGGTTTGTGAGATGATAAAATGTCGGGTCTGGGTCGGGTACGAGTTTAACAAATAAAATATTGATTTTTTTTAAATTCGTTTCTGGTAATTTTAAGGTTTGTTCGTCGTTTAGGCCTATACCCTTTTGGGTGTAAAAAGAAATATAAAATATCTAGTTTAAGTTTTCCGCCAAAAAATTAGTTCGGGTCCAGCTCGGGTTTAAGGCTCACTCTAACTTTCGCCTACTCAGTGACAGAGTAAAATTTATTGATATCTCTTTTCTTCCCACGGAAATTTTACTCTATTTCCGTCAAAACCAGGATTACTCATAGTTTTGAGTTGTCCTGCTTTTGACGGAAATTGGGTAAAATTTCCGTGGGATAGAGAGAGAGAGCAATACAATTTTACTTAGTCACTGAGTAGGTGAAAGTTAGCGTGTATCTAAATCGCACTCGGGTAAGGCTCGGGTTTACAAAATGTGAAACCCGACCATCTTTAATTTTTGTCCCATCTCAGAAAAAAATATCTGAAACATAATTTAGAAACTCGTTCAAACTCTTCCCCCTTTCAAATCAAGCGGTAAAAAAGTAGAGTGCAATAAAATGGGGGGTTGGTTTCGGATCACCCCGACTTTCAGAAAATGACGCGCTGTTCAACAGAGGATTGATCAAAGTAAGCCTTGCGCCTGGTTGGCTGTATTTATTTGCTGACAGCAGTTTTTCTCGCTCCCAATATTTTTGTTTGGCTGAGCTCGCCCCCCCCCCCCTCGCCCCTCTACTTTCGTAGTTTAGAACTCGATTAGGTACCTTTCTACTTTCGCTTTTCATTGAAAAAAATGATTTTTTTCAAGTAGGGCAAAAGACCCAATAGTGGAGGAACTTAGCACGTTCCAACTTTAATTTCTCCATAACACCTAATCCATACTTCATTTCCCTTACCTTAAGAGTGCATCCGAAAGCTCATTATCTCTATTTTATTCAAAGCGTGTCATAATTTCATCAGAATCCTTTATTGTTACCTAAAATCAATCCTCCAATTATTGGTACAGTGTTCCAATAGTTGCGGTATTTTGTTATTCGCGTTCCTATAGTTGCGAATCCCATAAGTTTTATACGGGATTCGCAACTATTGGAACACTACCGCAACTATTGGTGCAAGGAAAAGAAAAAAATAAAGTTTTTTAAAGATACTTTACCAGTTTAAATGAGCTTCCAATGTTATTTTTGTTTCCATCGTGTTATGACAGGTCGACTAATTGATCGGTGATGTGGGTTACTGCGTTTAATTTGTAAATTCCTTGCAAACCGTACTACCGCAACTATAGGAACACCTACGACTATCGGAACTGTTACCCTATATATTTGTTTTGAAACAAAGATTGGATGATTCGTCACAACAAGTGTCGACGCATACTTTTAAAATGTATTGTTTTAACATGTTATAAACCTCAAGTGGAAACCATAATGATGATAAGATTAAAAAGATTTAAATATAACACGGTGTCTCTAAGGGGAACTATGATTTTTAAAGAATCAGTTTCTCTGAGACACCCATTACGTGGAGGAATATGGTCTCCTCTTTCATGTCGTGTGCAAACTAAAAGGTTCTATGGGAGGATCTAGAACAAATTTAATTTTTTTTTTCGGTATTTTTAGTGCAAATTGCATATAAATCTAATCCACCACCACCAAAAATGTGTGGAAACATGGCCGCCGATAGAACATTTCACAATTGCGCTTACGTGAAAGAGGAAAATTTGTGCTATCGTGTGGTGCGTGTTTCGGAGAGGTTGATTTTTTTTGACGTAGGACTTACGTCTCTCTTTACTAAAACGGGTGTCATTTCAAAATATTCAAATCGATCGCGTTACGCTGTGTTGAAAGATTTTAAACGTTAATAGCGTTCGTCTCAGTGGACGAATTTCTGCGGTAAGCCCCTCAATCGACAGATTTCAAGTATGCCTTCCATGTCCATGCTTGATAAGACCCGAAAAACTTGTTTAAATAGGCATGAAACTGTTTTCAATGAAAAACATTCAGATCAAGGGAACCTATAAATATGGGTACCGCATAATTCTTCCATCATTCCATTACCACGATCTGATTGGTGCAGACACCAGCGAATGAGCAGCCGGGGTCTGGGTCTGCCGAGAAGGGAATGAAGTCTGCACCGACCGCTTTTTCGGCTCGATACCTTCGAAGCAACCATCATCAGCCGAAATCTAGCCAGTATATCAGCAGTCCACCCTACAGACCCGACAAAGAAGCAATGATGAGCAGCTACCGGCCGCAGCACCCAGATCGAGCCGAAACCGGCCGGCATCGGTGATGAGCCGAGACAGGCTGAAGAAAAGCCACATGATGCAGCATGTATGTCAAAAAAACAAACGGTTCTTCAGAGAGCCAATAATAGAGATCAATATCAATGCTTTCAATACCCTTCGGGATAGAAATTGTACTTGGGTGCCAAATCCAATATTCTAGAGATAAAATTTTATGCGTGATTTTCATAAATTGCGTCAAAACTAACAGTGGATAATTTTTCTGATTTAACCGCGAAGTGGACGAAGGACTTCGCTTGACCATGCCTTTAAAGATTCATAAGATGTCCAAATCTCTCACATAACCTTATTTGGATAAAAAACACCGATAACAGCTCAAACATTAATAAACTATCAATCGATTTTATATCAAATGTGGGTTTTTTGTCGATGATAAAAAAAATACGTAGAAAAGCTTTGTTTGATACTGACCGTACACAAAGCAAACGTGACTGAATGATCGTCCCATGTCTTATCACCTGAAATCTCATGTCCGGGTGTTTCCTTCCATCTACTACTAATAATGTTGTCTCAGAAAAGAACACGTACTTCTCACCTAAACTGCAACTCTAAGCTCGCTTGCCCGGCTTATTGGCCTGTATCAAGCGAAAAGTCCCGTTAGGAAATAGACGCCATCAGCGAGCACCAAGCGTAAAAAAGAAGAAGCCCTTCTCGAACGCGTTGATGATGATGACGATTTGGCTGTAAAAAAAAGCGGGATACAGGACACTAGCTGATTGGCCCACCAATTGGGAAGCAGAGAAGATTCAAAATAAGGTATATAAGAAAAATGCATTCGCTCGCAGAGCATTCAGTCTTTTTTATACCATCACTAGAAATTCGCGGTTATTTGAGAAGATCATTTCCTTACTTTTCGCACTTAGCCGAAGCAAACAGCCTTTTTCAAGGCTCTAAGAGTTAAAAATAATGTTCTCCTTCAGTCGCTATCGCACGGATTAGAAGGCTCTTCAGAGGAAGGGCTGAGATACATCCTCTAGAGATACATCTCTACATCCCCTGCTGAGGCAACTTGTGGGAAGGTTGCCACTGTCGAGGCTAATATTTCGTGACCGGGCAGATACCTCCTGAATTTTTTTTGATGGTTCTTGTTCGAGGTAGATTTGATTTATGTGTCGGTTTGATGAGAAGATTTTGCCAAGGAATGGTATGCAACGCCGATTATTTATCCAAAATAGTTGATGTGAGAAATTTGGACATATTATGTATCTTGAAGGCATGGTCAAGTCAAGTCCTACGTCCACTTAGCGGTTATGTCAAACTCGATGTCACAGACATTACCCACTGTTCGTTTTTAAGATGAGCCTCTTTGGACAAAGACTCAAAGTGATAAAATCAAGTTTCACTTATTTTCATTTTTTTTTTGTATTAAAATATTCATTGAACAGTTTGGCATGTGGCATCTGTGGATCTGGAGATGCAGAGGTGATCTCGGTCTCTAGTAGCAATGGCTGTCGCCCCAACATTCCTTCCTTTTCCAGATGACCGTAAGGACGTAGCCGGCGCCGTTATTGATTATTTAATGTCTTGAATTCTCAATCTGTGCACATTGAGGTTGGAATGCTAATTGCAAGCCCCAACTTTTGGTTCCCTGTGCAATTTTGATTGTTCTGATCAATCACGGAGTAGCAACTACGAATTGTACGGTCATCAAGTTCAAGCTCAAGCTTAAACAAATGACGCGCCATCCAACAATACCAGCTCATACTATCTAACTCAAGTAGCGTGCAACATAGCCAAGACCGGCCAAGACCAGAAGCAAGAAGGATAACCTATCGTTCAATTCCTCAATGCACGCTAAAAATATTTTACCGATATCTCCTGTGCTAAGAAATCAATTCGAACACAATATGGCGTAGTCAAAACACAATATGGCTCGAAACCTCCGAAAAACACAACCTTGGAATATGCCTGCCTACGTCTAAATTAGTAGTGCTGTGGTAGTATTCTACTGACAATACAGGCATACTCGACGACGGCGCCATCTGTGAGATAGGCCGGGGGTCGGTTTGGCAACACTCCCCTAACGGGGAAGAGTCGTTTGGCTGAAAGGATCGTTTGATCGAAAGGGTCTGTTACGTACAGAATTAGAATGTTGCATCCAAAGATGCACCTCACTAAGCAATCAGATAGGCAGCAGCAAAACAGACAATACGAGTGTGTTTCATCGTCGTATATTCCTTTTCACACTATATCTATTGCGTATGTAAATGCGTACCAGCGAGTCAGGTCAAAGTATAGGTAGCTGTTCGGCAGCTAACTGCCGTCGCGTCGATCACAGTGATCGCAGCCAAGCATGGAAAGCATCATTCGCGCAGCGTTCAATTTGAAATCATTAATGAACATACCTCTGCTGTGACAAACAATCATAGCAACCAAGCATGTGGAGAGTTTCGCATTCATGCGAAAAGAGAAGAACAAAACATAAACATGAAAGAGTTGACAGTTTTCATTAATGATTGTGTTCATCTGTTGATTCATTCTTGCTCTACACAAAGCACTCCACGATTGCCTGTTAAAACAATCATAAGTGAACGCATTCGTTGAATCACGATGATTGTTTCGAAAGCATTCGCGGATTGCTAATTGCTTGCGTTATTTGGTCACCTTTTTGGTTTTATCCGAACAAGTAAGTACTTTTCAATTTCAATAGTCAACTCGCTTTATAACCGTAGCGTGTGAATTTCAGGATGAAACGTCAAATTGAAGCAGCTAGAGCTGAGAGAGAAGGTATCGATTCTCGATACGTCGCGTCCTGGTCCGTCGACGAGCGCTGCGAAGCCTGTTCGTTTCAATCTATTGAAGCATTGGGTGAGCCAGAAGTTCGTAAGCCCCGAACTCTACAGAGTTTCAGTGATTGTACTATCAGTTTCGGCCACTCAAGTTTCTGTCGAACGAGCTTTCAGCGCCCTGAAGCTGGTGCTAAACGATCGAAGAATGAACCTCACGCCCGCTGCTGTGGAAAATTATCTGCTGCTGAAACTCAATCCAGATCTGCTTCCTCAAATCGCTGCCATTATTGAAGGAGAAGAATCGTAGCTCGCCTACAGTTTGCTCTATTATAATCAACGTTTCATTTTCTCCCATTTCCTGTTAATTCTAGCGGAACCTTGGCTGTGGAATTATGACCATTTCATGAAATCATTAATACATTCAATTTTGTTCTTGTGATATTTCTTTAAATATTTCCGAATGTTACGTTTTTATTCCATATAGTAAAGCAAGAGAGTTTTTGGTGCAAAAGGGAGGCTGGATAGACTATATCCTTTGGAAGACTTGCTGCTCCTCGAAGAGAATAGAATTTTGTTTCAAATAGTTTCGGTGCATGATTCCATAGTTTTATTCGGTGCAAACATATGCATATTCTCAAAAAATCATGAAAAACGAGCCGGCATATTTTGGTTCCCGGACGTGATCAGATGGGTAGGTTCTCCCGATGGAGTTTCATAGCAAAATGTTTACATTGTGCTGTAAAAATGCAAAAATGGCTGGAGGGTCCACTATTGGTTGGGGGTCCACTATTGGGCACTTTACCCTATATAAATTCCTATTTTGGAGTTTTGGTGTACAACGGAAATTGTCCCGTCACTGGTTCCACCGGGGCACTCCAGAGGGTCCCGGAGGTTACCAAAGGCGTCCGTGGTCCTCTTCGAAAAAAAAAACAAAATATGTCGATTCTAGAAAAATCATGAAGAAAGAACCGTCACATGCCAGGTTTTGGTGTTAATCTGAAATTGTTACCCATCGCCGGTTTCCTTAAGTTACTCTAGAGGTTTCCGAACGAGGCCAATAGGGTCAATAATTCTCTTTGGCACAAAAATATGCACATTCTTAAAAAAAACGTGAAGAATGAGCCGTCACACGGAATTTGTTGATGTAAAATTAATATTTTCCCGTCACCTGTTCACCCGAGGTACCCCGGCGAGGTTCCCTGACGTGGGCAATAGGGTCCATTATCTTTTTCGGCACAAACAAATGCATGTTCTTGAAAAAATCATGAAGGAAGAGCCGTCAGGATTGTCACCTATTACCAGTTTCCCAAGGACACTACAGAGCTTCCCAGACGTGGCCATGGTGCTCATCGAAAAAAAAAACATATGCATGTTCTTGATAAACTATGAAAAATGAGCCGTCACACGGGATGTTTTTGGTGTAAAACTATAATTATCCCGTCACCGGTTCCACCGGGGCACATCGAAGTTGTTCAATGCGTTCAATTTTCATATTACGGCAGTGGAGTCCTTCTTCCTATTTTACACAAACTTATGCAACAAATTTCAAAAAACATGAATATCAACCAATTCTTTATATATTTTGTTATGAATAAAAATGTTATTGCATGCATTGCTCCCCAAAAAACTGTCCCGTGAAACCTCAAGGATGCAATCTTGCAATCAAATTCCAATAAACAGATTGAATCACGTGTGAACCTTCACGCAAAAATCTTCTGATTCAATTTTCGGCTAATGATTTACGATCTGCTTGAATCACGTAGTGTGCTGTCATTCATTCTCTCAGTTCATTGCTTTGTGGAATCGCCCGTATCAAAAATCGCTTTGGTTCATTTGGAGAGATTTCACCATACTGCAAATGAACGGGAAAGCAATGATCGCATTCGTCAAGAGTCACGCGTGTGAATGAATTCTTCCATCCTTGATCGCCGCACTTAATAGAATTTTTAGTTCGCTCTTGCATATCACTCGTGCCGGTCGGGAAGAAAAAATACAGTCCATTTAATATCGCACGTTTTGTAGTTTTGTTCGTAATTAATAAATTGTCCGTCGTGTCGCAGTTAAGTTTAAAACAGTATTTTTAAAGCCAACTTCCGAAACGCGCTATTCCGCGAGTGACCCGTAGTTTGAATCTGGCCAGTGAAAAGGTTTATAACTAACATTTTTGGTCCTGATCGAGCCGGATAAGATCAATCCGCGGGACCACGTCCTGGTGAATAGTGCGCGTGGCTTGGGTTAATTGTGTGTCCGACCCATTGTCCGTCGATATTGCGCGTGAAAAGTGAACTTGTAAAATTGTATGCGGAGTGCAAAGTGTGCTCCGATCCATTGTACGGAATCGATATCCGTCTTCTGCTAGTGAGCAAATTAATTAATTATTGCGAATGGATAGCAGTTATCAAAAGTGATTTAAAATATACTGTGTGGCCGTGTATGCAGTTTGGAATCAACGTTCTTCACATCTTATGCTGAATATTGGATTTTGATGCTGCATTTCGACATTTTGGATACACCGAAGGGTTACCCTTCTAAATTCAGCTAAGTAGAGTGTGGGTGAATGTGTGGTTGAGGAGGCTTGGGCTCAGCGTGGTCTGCATGTGACGCTAGCCAAATAAAAGCGCATTGTCTAGGGGTCGTACACTTATTACGTAAGCACTGATGGGGGAGGGGGTTTGCTATTTTCTTACGCTCCAGATAAATAAAAATTAATTTGTATGGGAAAAATCTTACATGGGGGGAGGGGGTGTTGAAAAACCATGACAACATGCTTACGTAATTAGTGTACGGCCCCTAGAGTTAAATTTGCAAGCGCTCTGTTACCGTACTGTGGTGCTGGTTTGGACAAATTGAATTTTATTTGTGGAATTTTGGAGGAACAATTTTGAGTTCTCCGGTTGACTATTTAGTTCGGCACATTTGAGATTGCCACAGTTAGTGGTTGATAATTGGTTAATCCGCTCCCTTGAGGTCTCGGTCGTAGTTCAGTGCTAGTGAAGTGTGATCTTTGTGCTATTCAGAATGCCGAAGTCCAATTTGAGGCAACTGGTGAAAGAGAAGTTGAACGCAGCTTTGGCGAATGTGCAGGATTTTGTGGATAATTTTGATGCAGTTCGTGATGAAATTTTTGATCGGTTCTGTATCATTAAGGTAAACATTAATGTGCTTCTAAACGAAACCAGCGAAGAGTATGAAAGTGCGGCTGATGACGATGGTGTTGATAGCGCGAAGAATGCTCCCGTCTGCGGTGATAGTGTGCAAACATACAAGAATTTTGAAAATTCGTATTTTCGTTTGAAGTCAGCGTTGCTTGCTAAACGCCCTAGAACGAAAGTAGAGATTCCTGAACGTCAAGCTGCCTGCCAACCTTCCCGGTTGAAGTATCCGGAGCTGAAGCTTCCATCGTTTTCCGGAAAGTTGCAGGACTGGATCAACTTTCGCGATAATTTCAAATCGTTGATTCACGACAACGGTGATTTGAGTCCAATCGACAAGTTTAATTACTTGCGAGCATCTTTGAGAGATGAAGCATTACTTCAGATCAACCAAGTTCAGGTGAGCGCTGCCACCTACAACATTGCGTGGAATATTCTCGAGGCGAAATATGAGAATCATAAGCTGATAGCACACGAACATCTGAAGGCGCTGTTTTCTGTTCCAGTGATGAAGTCGGAGTCGTTTGATGCCCTAAACACCGTCCTGATGACGTTCAAGGTCAATCTTCAGCAGTTGGAAAAGTTGGGAGACAACACTGAGAACTGGAGCACAATTCTAGCATTCATGTTGTCGCAGAAACTAGATACAGCAACCCTTCGCCAATGGGAAACTCATCACAGTTCGAAGAACATTCCTCAGTATGATGCTATGACTGAATTTCTGGAAAAGCATTGCGCAATTCTGCATTCTACGTCAGGCGTCAGTTCAAGTGATCAAAGAAGACCATTCAAGAGTTCAGCAGTTCACACACTTGTTTCTGCTTCAAGTAATTGTCCAGTCTGCAATGGTGGACCGCATAGCATCGAACAGTGTCGTCGTTTTGACAAACTATCCACAGCTATTATTTGCCACACCATGCAGTTATCAAACCGGACAGTACCACAACGAAGCTCAGAGTTGTTTTTGACGCCTCATGTGCTACAGATTCTGGAGTTTCCCTGAACGACACACTGATGGTAGGACCGGTGGTCCAAGACGATTTGCTGTCAATACTGCTTCGTTTCCGCCTCCAGAAGTACGCTATAGTCGCTGACGTAGAGAAAATGTATCGAATGATCAACGTAGTCGAACAAGATCAGCCATTGCAAAGGATTCTTTGGCGAGAGTCCGTCGATCAGCCAATTCGAACGTATCAGTTGAGTACAGTGACTTACGGCACTTCGTCAGCGCCGTACTTAGCAACTCGAAGTCTGAAGAAGTGTGCCGAAGAAGGAGAACAGGCGTACCCTGCAGCAGCCAAGGTCTTAAAGCGCCATTTCTATGTCGATGACATGCTAACTGGTGCGCAATCTATCAAGAAAGGACAAAGCCTGTGTTATGATGTTTCGTCGCTACTCAGTTCTGCTGGTTTCAATCTCCGGAAGTGGCACTCTAATCAGCCAGCAATCTTAAAGGCAATTCCAAGTTATTTGCGAGACAAGCGAAAATTTTTAGACATCGATTCGTCGTCTACCGTGAAGACCCTTGGACTATGTTGGGAGCCAGTTACGGATAAGTTCTGGTTCAAAATGCTACTCTGGAAGCAGTCGTTATCAATTACGCAACGCATCGTTCTCTCTGAATCCGCTCGTTTGTTCGATCCGTACGGATTAGCAGGTCCAGTGATTGTGCAGGCGAAGATGTTTCTCCAAGAGCTTTGGAAAAAGAAGTATTCTTGGGATGAACCGTTGAGCACAGATCTGCAGTCACAATGGCTACAATTCCGGACAAAGTTGGATCGACTGGATGCAGTTTCCGTTCCCCGCTGGATCGCATTCGACGATAATGTGATTTCAAGTGAGCTACACGGATTCTGTGACGCCTCGGAGAAAGCGTATGAAGCAGCGATCTATCTGCGTGGTAAGTGGAACCATGTACCCGGAGTTGAGAATCCGGCTGACATTATTTCGCGTGGCGTTACACCAGTACAGCTTGCCGAGAGTTCTGTTTGGTGGAATGGGCCTGAGTGGCTTCAAGAGGATTCCAATACATGGCCGAAGATGAGTGACAGCACAGTGCAGCAGTTGGAGTCAATTACGCTTGAGGAAAAGCCGTTGATAGCAGATGTAGTGCAGGAACTACCGTCTAGTGATACGTTGAACGTCCGACAAGCATCACGCAAGATGGCTACTGTTAAGTGTTACCTGTGCATATTCGTCTCCCTAATAGTCATAGCAGTCTATATAGCGATGATAGCAGATTTTACAACTGCGCCATTCTTGGCTGCCTGCCTAGAGGAAATGTTTAGTCAAGTCTAGTGGAAGAGATGGTCAACAGATTATTTGTCGGACCTTCACAACAACAAGTGGACGAGGATAAGAGACAACCTTCACATTGGAAGGATGGTCCTACTGAAAGAAGACAAGTTGCCTCCGTTGCAGTGGCACTTGGGACGAGTGACGGAGATCCACCCAGGCGCCGATGACATCATTCGAGTAGTTACAGTTCGTACGCAGTATAGAACTTTCCGTAGAGGTATCCAGAAGATTTGTATACTTCCCATCCGGGACAATCAGCATCAAGTCGAGCACGCTCAGTAGACAAGTTCGTCAAGTAAAATAAGTATTTCTGCCCCCGTTGGGGCACTTAAGGCAGCAGGCGGCAATTATTTAGCCGTTGATGTCTGGGGGCGACTCTCAAGTTACGTGCATCCCTTCTTAGTATTCAGTTGGAACCTACTGCTTTGCTTTCCTTCACTAGGGATGTGAACATCAACTGCACCTGCTCCGGACATCGTCGCTGCCAAATCGTCTGCTTGATCAGTGAGACTTCTTCAGTTGCTTTGGATCATCATAAGGCTAAGTACGCCCCCATATGGAGCAACTGTCGGCATTTTGCGGTGCATTACCGCTACGCCATGGGGGCGATCCATAAGTTACGTCGATCCGCTTTTGTGTTTGTTCTGGATCCAAATCGCTTCGTATTCTTCAACAGATCTCCTGTTCACCTGTACATCGCTAGTCATCGGTATCTACTAGCCTACTGAAGTGCAAGAGTCGCAGATCCTACCCCATCGGATGTTAGTTCCATTTTTCCATTTTTCATCAGTACAATTCATCGTGTCACCGGCAGCAGGAGCTGCACAACAGATGAGTATTCAATGCCCCCACGGGGCAACTTTGGCAACATTAGGACAGTCCGTCCGCCAGGGAGCCGAACCATAAGTTACGTGTCTCCTCTGTAAGTCCGTGTCTAGGATTACAGTCGTGTTTCATCTTCAACAGATTCGATCGGTTCATCATCGGAGTCTCCAGTGGCGAATTCCATTTCTGCTAGACGCATGACATCAGTTCACGGATTCATCGTTTACGTGATTAGGACATCGTCATCAGTGAGCTGCCAAACAGGATCGACATTTCTGTATTATGTGAAGTACTACTGCTTGTTACAATCAATGATCTGAGCATATTGTGTTATATTAAGTCAGTTAGAATGTTATTCGAATTGTTAGTTAAGTTTGTGTTGAGAAAACTCAAGGCCGCCGGCATGTTACGTACAGAATTAGAATGTTGCATCCCAAGATGCACCTCACTAGGCAATCAGATAGGCAGCAGCAAGACAGACAATACGAGTGTGTTTCATCGTCGTATATTCCTTTTCACACTATATCTATTGCGTATGTAAATGCGTACCAGCGAGTCAGGTCAAAGTATAGGTAGCTCTTCGGCAGCTAACTGCCGTCGCGTCGATCGCAGTGATCGCAGCACTTAATAGATTTTTTAGTTCGCTCTTGCATATCACCCGTGCCGGTCGGGAAGAAAAAATACAGTCCATTTAATATCGCACGTTTTGTAGTTTTGTTCGTAATTAATAAATTGTCTGTCGTGTCGCAGTTAAGTTTAAAACAGTATTTTTAAAGCCAACTTCCGAAACGCGCTATTCCGCGAGTGACCCGTAGTTTGAATCTGGCCAGTGAAAAGATTTATAACTATCAGGGTCGTTTGGCCGAATGGGTCATTTGACCGAATAGGACATTTGGCCGAATAAGACATTTGGCCGAATAGGTCATTTGAAAAGTGAGAAATTAGGAGTAAGAAGGGAGACGTCTTACTTCTCACTCCTCATTTATCACTTCTCGCTGTAAAAAGTGAGAAGCGCAAAGTGATTAGTGAGACGTCTCACTACTCACTTCGCGATCCGTTTTTTTAAAGCGAGACGTGATAAATGAAGAGTGAGTAGTGAGACGTCCCTCTTCTCATTCCTAATTTCTCACAGGCCAAACGACCCTTTCGACTAATGACCCTTTCAGCCTAATGACCCTTTCGGCCAAATGACCCTTTCGGCGTAATGGTTTGTTCGGTCTATGAATGGGTTTCGGCCAAACGACCCTTCCCCACATACAAACTGAGAAAATGCTAATAGATTATTTAGTTGAAAAGCAGGACAAGTTCCAGTTGGAATGAAGAGTCATATTTTGCACCCAATAACCTAAATATATTTTGAGTTATTTTTTCTAATTGCGTAAGTTTTGTTGCTGGTTTTCACTAAAGTTATAGAATTCGTATACGAGTAGTGTAGTAATGTAATCAAATCTTGAGCCAAACAATACTTGCCCCATTTGGTCGAAAATGCCGTTTGGCCGAAATTGTCTTTTGGCAGAAAAAGACCATTGAGCCAAACGTTCTGTTTGATCACCAATGCTGTATGGCCAAACAGATCATACGACTGTAAATGCCGTCCACTACATTTTCGACCAAACGACCATTTAGTTAAAACCACACTTTCGATCAAATGGCCTGTTAGGACAAACAAATTTTTCAGCCAAATGACCAGTTCGACCGTAAGTCACTTGAAGCAAAATGACATTTTCGGCCAGACTCGGCCCAAAAACGGCCTCAGCCAAACGTTCCATTCGGCCAAATGGAATTTGCCCTAACAGATCTTTCTTATTATTTGTTGGTTAAGGTTTGAGCATTTGGTAGTTTGTCAATTATTTATTTCAGAGGCATAATTTCAAAATGTGTAATTTGCTGAATTTTAGGCGTGACGTTTTTTCTACAACCCGGCCTAACACTTCGTTGTATTAATTCTATTAGTTACGGAGTATAAACGCTAGGAGTATAACTACCCAAACATTCAAACTATTGGGCATAACTGTAGAAACTCTGGCACAGCTGTGGCCCTCAGATCTGCTAGTTCCCAATGAGGCAATTTAGCCAAGACAAGTGGAAGCCATTTTTGTATGTTTCGCAACAAATGCGATTTTCAATTAGCATGACACCAACCTTTCGACTGCCACATTTATCGTATTCGTTAGCCGTCCAGCAATTCAATGATTGAATGTGATAACGCACACATTTCGTCAAAACCTCTTCACCGCTTGGGGACATCAGGAAGTAATTCCGCTTGCACCAAATACTGGTAATAAAAATTTGGATAGTACTAACTCTTCTTATGACAAGCAAGTTGACTAAAATTTAAACCACACCTTCAAAATAAGAAAATGTCCGAAAAATATACAATAAATAATTTCTTATGCATGTAAAATGCAGATATAAACACGTGCTTGGTTTTTATGTTATCGATTCCGAAGGACTAGTGTAAGGCCTGCCTATGCTCCTGGCTTGTTTGCATAGGAACGTCCATGAATAAAATAGCAATTGAAGACCAATTGATGGTGAAATTGCTGTGAATAACTGAATACCTGCATGGCCAGCGATTCATAATCATCTGATTGGGCTTATGGGACCCCACGTCTCCCTGCACTTTCTTATCAAAATGCAACATTTCCTGTATTAGATAATGTGTATGGAGCCAAACAATGCGACGAGCCTCATACACAGTTTCGTGTCAACAAAGTTTGCACATGCTTCGCAATCATCATTGCTGATGAACTAAAGCTTGGGTTAGACTATTCAAGTTGATTTTGCAAGTCGCTTGATATAAACACTGCTATTTGACTCACATATATTGAAAGAAAGTTGAACCTGGTCAACTTTTGTCAAGGCAGAGTTTCTCGATTAACTAATCTCAACCCAGCATAACACGATATTGCGGTTTTCTGGCATATGTTGCCAGGCTATTATATCGTACAAATATGAGCGGTAATTTGACTAATTGGTTCATCAAATTTTCAACAATGATCTTGACCTATGAATACTAACAGCAATCACTGCGTTTCCACGTAACGAATTAGTTGATCATCATGATTTATTGAGTCATTACTGTCACTGTGAGTATCAGTTTCTTAGAAACATTTCAATGCACGGTCATTACGGTCAAGCCTTCACTAACGGTCATTCCAATCCATTTAAAAAAGTACTCACTTTTCGCATGGCACATCGGTTCATCGTGAATGAATATTCCCAGCATGTGATTGATGGCCTCCTCGAAACGGTCCTCCGGTAAATCCTGCACCACGTAGTTCACCAGCTGGTCGCTGTCCACATCCTTAGCGCGGAAGGTGTGCCACACCGAAGGAAACGGAACACTCGCCGGTCTCGTCCAAACCATCCTCGTCGATCTCGCACTACTTTTCCGCAATTCCACAAGAAAATCAACGGAAAGAAAGAAAGAGTCCGCTTTGGCTTCGAGTCAAGCTGATAATGGCGATAGCGGAACCGTGCCCGGTGTTGTCAATAGAACAAGTGCTAATATTTGGCGGTTGTATTTCAGTCGTGATGGAGAGCTCCGCAAACACCAGCGTACGTGCCTAGTTAGTATAGCGCCCTGCATTAGCGGCAAACGAATGGAAATAAACCAGCATCATCAGCGCTATCATCAATTGTAGCGTCATCACGCTGGCGAGGGAGCTTGGATGATTGATAAGACAACGCTTCGGGACTGCAAGTGAGAGTGTTTCAATGTGTTGATTGAAGATGCGCGCAGCCGCCGTAGGGGCCGTACTGTTATTTAGAGAATGAGATTCTGTTCGTACAATTGAGATTCTAGATAACATCAATGATGGTATACCAATCTCTAACAAACTTGTTGAGACACTTTTTTTTTTGTTTGATGGTCCAAGCACCGTTGGGCGAAATTTTAGTTGTCTATTAATATGCTATTGACTTGCATGAAACACGAACTAATACTATCCGATTTTATTCCATCAGTTGATTATAATTGCGCAGATATGTATTTCTAGACCTCAAGTAAGGTCAGCTACCACACATTTGGTTTGACTGATAGTGGCCAGACATGCAAAACCCCGTTACTGTTGAGGACAATTAATTAAATGAGATAGTACTAATAATAGTCTTATGACAGGTGAAGTTTTCCCAAAAAGCTCTCAATTTACTATTAAAAGTTGTTAGTTAGGTTAACTGTCAACTTGCAGTTGAATAGAGGTTAAATGCTCTCCCAGACAACTAGTCGCCGCAAATCTATCGTCAGATCGCTGTCGGTAATGTCCCATTTACGATTCCATACCAACCGCGAAAGAATCGCAGGCGCCTAGCGATAGGTATTTGGGAGAACCTTAAATATTAAATACTACTAAAAAACAGAAGCGATTTCTAATTTCATACTTAACTGGGACATTGCCGCCCCGCAAATAAAAATTCATTGAGGACTTCCACTGCGGTCAAGATACCATTTTGGATTCTTATTCTTATGAAATATAGGGCTGCTTAACGATGAGTTGACTTCTAGAAAGGAGCATCTGATACAGCTCTGGTTCGTTCAAGTTCTTATCTCACACTTCCAAAGGTCGACTGATAACAAAAGACCAACAGCTAAGGGTTGCGTACTAAGCTGATAATGCCTTTTGTCCTTCTGTTCTGACATCAGATAGAGTAAGAAGGTACATCCGTCTGTTCACCAGGAGGTGTGTTTGAAAACGCGACTGCCTGGTGTCCAGCGATAAAGGTAACGCGATCCCTGTAGGTAACCAACCTTTTTGGTTTAGTTCACCATTTTCTATATAACTTTTAAACGCAATGACCGATCATTATCAAATTAAATAGTAATCAACAAGACTTACCACCTTTCGAATGTTACTTATTACGGGAAAATCGTTTGAGGATTACTATTTGAAAAGATGGTTACAATTTTAGCCATGTTTTGTGCACACACGCACGGACATACAGACATTTGCTCAGATCATCGAGCTGCGCCGATTGGTATATAACACTATGGGTCTACGAGCCTTCTGTAAAAAGTTCGCTTTCGGAGTGAAATGATAGCTTTTCGGTATCACTGCAAGGTGAATTAATTGGGTTTTTACATCTTTATTAAAAAGATTTACAGTCCTCGGCTGGCTCATCTCTAGACTAAACCCTTGTTAATCACCCTTATTCTTGTTCATGTACGAACGCGCTTTCGAACGAAAGTTGATGCGTATTCTCATTTACGCCAGCAAAATCAAATAGAGAAACGATTCGAATGAACTGCATTCGATCGAAAGTTTCGTTCGTCCCTAAACAAGAATAGAAAAAACAGAAGAGTTATGTTCAAGACACGACCACTCGACGTAAACTACGTTTGGTGCATTACCCGAGTAGCACACTTGTCACATATCAGTCACTGTGACTCATTTGGATAATTAAACTGAAATTAAACTTAAAGTGACATTTCAATAATTATCGAATAATCCTGCTCGCAGAGCAAGATTACTTTTGACAGATATTGAATCATTTTGCATCGATGTCTTATTGGAATTTCTGGGTAGCACCAGGCATTCTTATGACCGGGTTATTTGCTAATTTTCGAACTGTCACTTTTAAGTTTAATTCTCCAGACGGACCATAAATAATGTAGTGCCATAATGCTTGAATATCATAAGTTAATCCAGAGGTGAGCCAGGCAATGGCAGAAAGCCTCTTAAATAATAATATTCATCAGTTAATTGATTTGATTTTTTATGTTACAAGCCTTGATGATTGTTGGAAACAGAGATGTCCTACACAGTTGGCAAACATTCTGCTCAAAAATCACTCCATCTATTAGTGGCACTCACTGAATGAATTTTATTTAATTGTTAAAAATTGTGAAAAATAAAAGAGTTGATTTTCGCCAAATGTGTAGGACGTCTCTGGTTGGAAACGACAATTTAAAACTTCCACTTAAAAACCCTAAGTTTATTCCCCTGTGGTGTTGGATTCAACTTAGTGAGGTTAATGCACAGCAAAGCTAATTTTCTATTTCGCATTTCATGCAGAAAAGCAGCATTTATCCTATAATTAATTATTCTTCTTGTATGTATCCGCAAGCAAGCCCTACCCTGGTGTGAGTTAGAGTCTAAACAGACCTGACATGACGGCCAGGAAATGCAGAGGCCCAATAAGCCAACTGGAAAACTAATCGTTACGTACAACTTAAAACTCGAAACAATCAGGAACGACCCAGGTATTGAAAAATAGGCACTGCAAAAAAGTTGGAACATGGAACCATGGAACTGCAAAGGCCAACGGTGCGTAATTTTTTTTAAGAATTGTAATCCGAAACACGTTCACTCCTAGCAAGAATAATCACAAATGTTCCTTGAAGTTGACCTATCCAAGAAATGGAAATCAAAATCGCCCAAATGACCTTTCCCGTTGCAAATGTTGTCTCATGTGTAACATATGCCATGTCCCATAGAATTAATATTATTATAAAATATATGTAATTTTCTTAAGGATAGGAGTAAGAATTAAAATTGTTAAAAATCCCTATAAAATTGCCCGCTTGACACACCGTCACTACGTTCTATCCCCACGATACGGCTACGCGTACGCCTACGCATACGCACCGAGAGGTAGCGGAAAATGTTCTATGAAGAGGAGACGAAAAAAGGGAGTTTTTTGGGGCTGGAGAGATGAAAAGTAGGCATATCGAGTCTCTTCTGGCTTGAGCCTCCGTTCGAAGAAGGTGCGTGAAAAAGTGATTAAACGTCGTTAGCGAGAAAGTGACTAAAAACGTGCTGGTGCTTTCTACCTTAATGAAGAAGATTATACTCTGGAGAATCCGGTCGTGTATCGTCCCGACGGGGATTTGAGTTTAACAGATCGAACCCGCGAGTGTTAAGAACTAGATCGCTGAAATCGAAGTGCAAAACTAGGTCCGAACCACCTCCCAGGGTTAACTGCCCTCCACGCCAAGCGGGCAAATCATTGTGTGCGCGTAGTGTCTGAGCCGATACCCTCGTGAAGAACCCAGCGGCTAAGGACGGTGTGGGCCATCGTAGCTCCCCTTAAACTCTCATCAGGCTAGGTGCCCCTGGGATGAGACAAAGATAAGTACATGCTCTACCGCCTATTAGTACCTAAATGCTAACTTACACATTTTATTGTCGATTATTTTATTAATTTAAGGTCAATTTTTCCAAAAAAAAAAACATATTTTTTAAACCTCTAGCTGTTTTAAAAATCGAAAAAGTGCTGCACGTATGAACTGGCCTGATAATGTCTCAAAATCGGAAAAAGGCAAACGGTAGATGGGAGAAGGAATAAGGAAGAATGGAAGAAGTATACAGACGAAGGAAGAAGAAGGGAGAATGAAAAAAGGAAAGAGGAAGAAGTTAGAATAAAAATGAAGGAATGAAGAAGGAAAATAGGAGAATTAATGTAAAAGTTAAAATCTTGAAGATTGACGAAGAAATGAAAAAGAAAGAAAAGTGTTGAAGAAAAAAAAAAGAAAGAAGAACTAGATAAGGAAGAAAGAAAAAAGAAGGAAGAAGGAAATATAAAACAGAAGAAGGAAAGAATAGACGGGAAAAGAAGAAAAAAAGAAGTAAGCAAGGAGAAGGAAAAATAAAAGAGGAATAAAGAGAAAGAAGAAGAAGAATGCAGAAAGCAGAAGAAAGAAGGAAGAATGAAATAGGCAGAAGAAAGAATAAAAAAGGATGATGGTAGAAGTAAGAAGGACGAAGAAGGAAGCTAGACAGAAGAAATGGGGAAAAAGGAATTAGAAAAATGAAGAAGTAAGAAAAGAAACGAAAAAAATGACGAGAATAGAAGAGGAAAAAAGCAAAGAAAAAAAGGAAGAATAAAATCGAACGAAGAAGGGAAAAGGAAGAAGAAATGTAGAGCAGAAAGCAGGATGATAAAAGAAGAAATGAAGATGGAAGGAGAAGGAAGAAATAAGAAACAGGAAGGAACAAAGAAGAAGAAAAAATATGACGGGAGAAAAAAGAAAAAAAATGGAAAGGAAGAAGGAAGAAGTAAGCAGGGATAAAGAAAAAGCAAAGAGGAAGCAAAAAAAGAAGAATGTAGAAAGCAGAAGAAAAAAATGAATAGGGAAATTGGGAGAATGAAGAAGAAATTATTATTATTTGTCTTTATTACAGACGTTTAAACTCTAAAGAAAGAAGAAAGAAGGATAACGATGAAAGAGGCAAGAATGACGAAAGAGGAAGCTAGACGGAAGGAAAAAAGAAGAGGAAAGAAAAAAGAAAAAAGGAATTCAGAAAAGGAAGAATTAAGAAGGAAAAATGAAAACGATACAAGGACGAGAAGGACTAAAGAAGAATGAAATATGGAAGAAGAAAAAGGTATAAATATGAAATAAGGAAGAAAAATAAAGAATAACAATGAAGGGGAAAAAATAAAAAAGAAGAACAAAGGATGGATATAATTTCTTCATTCATCCTTTTTTCTTCTTCCTTTTCCATCCTTCTTCTTTATCCTTTTCTTTACCTTTTCCTCCATCTTCTTCTTTCTTCCTTCGTCCTTCTTCATTTTTTCTCTTTCATTGCTCCTTTTTCTACCTAATTTCTAGCCTTTTTCCTTAGATCTATTTTCTTTTTTTTCTTATTAATCCTTCTTTTTCAATTTTGTTTCCTTCCTACTTCTTCATTCTTCTTCTTTCATTTTAGCTTTTTCCTTCATCCTTCTTGCTTCTTTCATCGTCATTCTTCCTTTCATCTTTTATCTTCCTTTTTCCTTATTGCTCCTTCCTTTCGCTTTCAAAGAAAGAAATACAAAAGAATAAATAAGGAGGAAGGAAGATGGAGGAGAAAAGAAAAAGAAAACAGAACAAAGGAAAAAGGAAGAAATAATAAGGAGGAAAGAAGATACAAGATGAAAGGAAGAAGGAAGAATGACGATGGAAGAAGCATTAAGGACGAAGGAAGAAGAAAGAAGAAGGTGGAAGAGAACAAAATAAGAAAAAGAAGAAGTATCAAGGAAAAAGGAAAACAGAAAAAAGAAGAAAAACGGAAAAGGAAAATTGATGTAAGGAAGAAACTTGAAATAGGGAAGAAGAGAGAAGCAAGAAAACCCCAAAAAAGAAGAAGGACGAAGGAAGAAAGAAGAAAGATGAAGGAAACAAGAAAAAGAAGAAGAAAATAGAAAGAATCAAGAAGGTAGATGCGAAAGGGTAGAAGAAGGTAGGTAGAAGGTAGGTAGAAGAAATTACATCCTTAGTTAGGAGCTATAAACTATGGAAAAAGGAATAATTAAGGATTAAGAAAAGCGGAAAAAGGAAATATAAAGGAAGAAGAAGAAAGATGGGAGGATGGAAAAGGGGAAAGGAAAAAGAAAACATAAAGAAGGAAGAAAAACAAAAGAACATGTAATAAGAAAAAAGAAATATGCAAAAAGAAATAAGGAAGAAGGGAGAAAGAAGTAAAAAGGAGGAAGAAGATACAAGAAAGAAAAAATAAAAACGGAAGAAGGGAAAAGTAAGAAGAAAGGAAAATGAATTAAGGAAAAGAGAAGAAGAATGAAGGAACGCATTTCATTTTGCATATCTCACTTCTTACTTCTCTGTTCTTTCTGCTAAACTCTCACTCTTAATTTATTTAGCTTACATCTAAACATATAACACTGAATCAACAATTTTATGCTACAATACACACATCGAGGTCACATCTCTCCATCCTCTATTGCGCCCCATGCTCGCCAAGTGCTTCTGCAGTCTATACCTGGTCAGTCCACATCTCTAGCTGCGCTCTACGCCTTCTTGTACCTGCTGGGTCGAAACCGAACTCCATCTTTGCAGGATTGCTGACCGACATTCTTGCAATACGCACATCGCACCATTCCGGCTTTAGCCCCCTTCTGGATGCTGGGTTCGCCATAGAACTGGGCGAACTCGTGGTTCATCCTTCGCCGCCGTCTTCTTGCACACCGCCAAAGATGATCCTAAGCAACCGTCTTTCGAATACTCCGAATGCTTGCAAGTCCTCTTCGAGCATGGTCCAAGTTTCATGTCCGCAGAGGACTACCAGTTTTTTCAGCGTTTTGTACATGACACATTTTCTGCGGTGTGAATCTGTTTAGGCCACAGTTTCTTCTGGGACCTGTATTAGGCCTGACTTCCACAGATGATGCGCCTTCATATTTTATGCCTAACATTATCATCAGCCGTTAGCAAGGATCCAAGGTAGACGAATTCATCGACCACCTTGAAAGCATCCCCGTCTTTCGTAGCACTGCTTCGCAGGCGGGCTCTGTCACGCTTGGTTCCGCCCACAAACATGTACTTTGTCTTCGATGCATTTACCACCAGTCCAACTTCTGTTGCTTCACGTTTCAGGCTGGTGTACAGTTCTCCCATCTTTGCAGATGTTCGGCCGACAATGTCCATGTCATTCGTGGAACAAATAAACTGACTGAATCTGTTGAAAATCGTACCCCGGCTGTTACACCCGACTCTCCGCATGACACCTTCTAGCGCAATGTTGAACAACAGGCATGGAAGTTCATCACCTTGTCTTGGTCCCCGGCGCGATTCAAACACCTAACCAGAGAATGCATGATTTTATAACAATCTTGCATTAATTTCATGCAATGATTGCATTAAGCTGAGGCCCATGTCCAGATTGCATTAAGTCAATATAGCAAGCCATTGCACTGGTCACTGATCACGAGAAAAAAGAGCTAGATATGTGTTTGCGTCTACATCATTTTTGAATTTCCGTCGAGGAACGATTTTTTATATACTCCGTCAACTTTATTTGCTTACAAAAAAAAATGGCCGAAGACAAGAATTGAACCTAAAGTCCTGCCCCAAGCCTAGCGTTTTTCGACTTACGCGCTAGCTATCTGGACTATACACCAGATGAAAAAGGAGTGATAGAAGACTCGTCTTCGTCCTGTATTATGTGAATGTGATAACCATCATATAATCACAAGTAGAAGGGTAATAGAGATAGCAAAGGGTGATGTAAGTGGAATTGGCACTATGCTTATCCGCGTTCCTGTCCGTTATCAAGTTAAACAGAGTCTGGAAGACTGCTGTACACGATGCCTATATTTTTACTGGAGGAACCAACGAGAGCTGTTAAGATGTATTGATCGAAACCAAATAAACCGATTTAATGCAATGAGCTGGCGTTATAAATATAACATTCTCTTAGCGGTTTGTATGCGAAATTCGATATTTAAAACTTAATGCAAAGAATGTCACAACTTTTTGTTTTGGGTGAACGAACTGGAATGTTCGCCTGAAATCTTCACAAACTAATTAATGATATGAGTGTATTACTTCTACGTGAAGTTAAACGATTTACAATGATATGGAAATGCTAATATCATCTTCCAAACTTAAACGTACTAGCTAATGGGGGGAAGCCGGGGCTCCACTCACCAGTCCACATCATCATCCTCAAAGTTGACTAGTTGCAATTTCTCAGAAACTGATGAAAAGTGCAATACGAAAAGTCTTAATGAAATTATGATTTTTGATAAGGTGAGTTGAGTGGAGTCCTCCTTATTCTAGCGGTAAGATGCGCGGCTATAAAGCAAGAACAACTGGGTGGCTGGGTTCGATTCCCAGTGCCAATCTTAGGCAGTTTTCGGTTTCGAAATTGTCTCGACATCCCTGGGCATGAGGTATCATCGTGTTAGCCTTATGATATACGAATGCAAAAATGGTAACTTGGCTTAGAAACCTCGCGGTTAGTAACTGTGGAAGTGTTGAATGAACACTAAGCAGCGAGGCGGTTCTGTCCCTGTGGGGGATATAATGTCAATAAGAAGAAAAATAAGGATGTGAGCTGAGGCATTATAAGGTGCATTAGACTCTAGATTAACAAAACTTAAAGTTGCAACTGTTTGATTAATGTTTATTATAACAAATAGGTTTATCTTACGTTAGACAGTAAAAGTTTAAATTAAAATTATATATATTCTTCAACGGTACTTTGTCGCGTTCGCGTTAACATCGCTATAAATGTATCGATGGAGAGACAATGTCATTGTCATATGACACACACAGGTTCCAATAATCACCGTTGCATGCTTCTCTTCTAGTTGTTCAACTAAGTGAGGCGGTTGCGAGCCAAATTGGCGAGGCACATGAGTGGAATCATTATGGGTTTTCCACCACCACTGGCCGAGTCGCTAATAAATCATGTATCTCAGAACCTTTGCATTTGATTCATTTGTGTGCGAATATAGCAGCGACTGCATATAGTAGTCAATCGGTAGAAATTCCGACCAAAACTGAAAAAAATGCGCCCATCGTATTGAAAGTGTCACTAAGTACCTCTCAATTTGACACATTCATATTGCGATTTGATGTATTTTGAAATGAAGTTTCATTCCATAAGGTCTTGATAAAATTGAAACAACGTCTCTAACAATTCTCTTCTGTGTGACGAGTGTAGTATCTCTCTTTATTTCTAAAATAGTTCCAATATAATGCAATTGGTTCTTTGAAAAACAGTTCCTGTGAGACAGCAATATGGGATAGTTGATTTTGTTCATTTGTTGTGCATTATATTTTCTATGTTGTCATATCGATAATGTCGAACAATAACGCAACCATCTCCGTCAAACATCGCATTTGACCGACCTTTATACCAACCGGTTTAATTACACCGCGGTTTTTCTGTACTTCGTGTTGACCAGTTTTCCCACAAGAATTCACCTGTGTGCATGTCACAGTGCAAACAGGTTGATTGCATAGATAGCGTGCAATGCCATTTAGTTAGTTATCATACGCCTCCCGAACTGGCTTCAGTCTCGTATCGCCCGTTCGTTAGTCCGATAGCAGTCTGTCTCGCGTAGCTAAACCCCGCGCAATGAGCTCCTGGAGTCGCCCTACGGAAATCGAATGGCCTCGCGTTTGGTTGCGCTTCCAGGCGCGCGATTTGAACAGTGACCGCCTGGTCGAGTACCGAGTGCAGGACCTGCCGGAGGATCGCGTCCGGGATGCAATCGAGCACATGAAGACGCACTTCCTGCACGATGAACCGATGTGCGGAAGCGTGGGACTGTACAAGGATCCGGACGCGCTGGAGGAGTTCGACCAGATGTGGCAAGATATCGCGCGGAAGCGTGTTGCCATCGTGTGTTTCCGGGAAGGGTCGGACGAAATTGTCGGGCTCAACATGCTGACGGTGGTGTCGAAGGGCGATTCCAAGGAGTTGAAGGTCAGTTTTGTGATCAAATTTTCATTTGCAGCGGTGTACATATCGACAACAATATCTAATTTATCGTAAAAGCGTGCTGTATATTTTGGGCGGATTATCATGATTTATCACATTGTTCAAATATGTTAATTGGAACAATTAAGTGAGGCATCATCTACCACGTATTCATCTACGGAGAGGAACCTTGAACGAAGTGCTATATCGCTAAATGTGCTTACATTTAACGAAAAGACGAATATCTATAGATTAGTAGCTTAAAAAGTTTTGCATTATGAAGAGACTTTTGTGACGAATAACTTCTAGACCAAAAGGGTTTATCGATGGTTTGTTATTGCAACAGCTGAACTAAGAGCACCTATCGTATTTTTTTTCACACCAATGACTATCTACGCTTTAATATTGATTGGTTTACGAATAAATTGTTACAAGAAGAACTGTACTAAACTCCAGACAATGCATGATTTTTAGCTGGTATTAAAGATAGTAGCAATAA
The DNA here is from genome assembly GCF_024139115.2 of Armigeres subalbatus. Taxonomy (NCBI): domain Eukaryota; kingdom Metazoa; phylum Arthropoda; class Insecta; order Diptera; family Culicidae; genus Armigeres; species Armigeres subalbatus. The sequence continues at coordinate 98,570,604 of NC_085139.1, read as the reverse complement.
TTATCTTCAAGTCAGCGTGCCTGTCATGCCTTTGCGAATTTCAAGTTTGAACTAAGCCTTTCTTGTTATTCGCTTCAAGTAGCAAATTATTCTTCTGGTCAAAATTTTATTTATTTAACTCATCCAGATCAATAAGTTAAACAGTTGATTTGTTTATAGTTGTTCTATTAGATCTGTTGACAACTAAAGAAATTAGTCCGTTGACTAAAATAGAATTTTTTCAAGAACTTTCTTTTTCGAGGAATTTTTATTTTAAAAGTTATATTTTTTTCACAAATTTGGTTGAGAAAAGTTTTTGATGCAGTATGAGCATCAGTTGAAAAAAATAAATTTCTTATCAGGGATGCTGCCACCTCACAGCTTATTCATTACACAGCCATATTCACAGTAATAACACTGCAGGGTTTCTGTGATAAATTGTCATGCATGCATTCGTATATGTGGCTAGTTATCCAACGTTTTAAAACTGCACAGTCAAAATTTCTAAGAATTTCACGTTATGGAATTATCTGAACCCATAATTTTGTGTTCCATAACTTAGAATTTTTCTTGATCTTTTCTTGTACGCAACGTTGAATACAAGCATGGAGCAATGACAACCTGTATTTTAAAAATGTGATGGAAAAATGAGTGGAATCGAATGGAGCTTTTTGTTGTAACATTTTTATACTGTGTACTACGCCTGGTTCAAGCGCACGGGAGAAAACTGTTTCATCAGCTGTTCGAAAGGCAAGCGCGGAGGTACGGCACGTATCGATGTACAATTTGTCGTGTACAATATGAGTCGTGGCAGTGTGGCACAGATCTCGGTGAAGTTTACAGAGTAGATCATGCGTATAGCTAAAGCCGTGGACTTCCAAACGTGCGTAGCCTGGACTATGCACTTGGCGGGGAGTCAGCAGGTGAACGAGAGCTGTGAGTTTCTGGTGGTTAATACTGCTGTTCTTTATCTACAGCCGGTAGAACTGGAATATTCCAGTCCAGTTGAAGTTTCCCCATCCATAATGTACCACTTTCGCTTTAACTACCAATGTGATGAGTTCCGGTGGATCAAACGAAAATATTTACCATACTTCATAAGCGAGGAATACTCCTTCCGCTTCGGTCTCCTGAAGAAAAGAAAGTCAGTAGCTGGTTCTCAGCGTAAGCTAAACGTGGTAACGGGCGCTTCGTGATTCAAGTCGAGCAAGTCTCCCGGTGCTCCAGCCAGTGTTGAGAAATGAGTGAGCAGTGTTTGAAACCTACTCACTCACTCACGAGTTTGAGTATTCAGTTTCAAACTCACTGCGAGTATACTCACGCGTGAGTTTGGGTTTCAATACTCAAACTCACGAGTGAGTATGACCAATTACATTACTCACTCGTGAGTTATTTTTACTCATACGACATAATATTTTAAATGAATGTAAGCTAGTTGCGTTAGTTATAACGAATTGTCTCGAAGGTTTATAGAATATTAAAACACTAAAGGTTGTTGTTTTGATGAATCAGCAATGTAGAGCATTCCTAATAAATTAATAATGAGAAAATTATTTATGCTTATGTCTTGTTGTTTTGTTGTTTTGTTTTGAAAACAAAATAGGCTGTAGTAAAAAGGTGTGAGGCTGTTTAATGTATAAGTGTTACCAGCGTTCTCATGCTCAAAATATTAGAACAACATACTGTTTGTCAAAAGCTTTGAAACTAGCCGTAGTGCTAGTCATAATTGTAATTAAAATATCTATTAAATTAGCACATCCCAATCATTGACAGACGACATTTACTTCTTAAATTTTACAGGTTCTAAGATATCTATCCTGAAAGGTAATAAATAATGTCCTTGTCCGTTGTCTAATGCTAGATGTTAAGTGTTCAGTCTGTGCGACCTCTTCTGGTCGAAGACGGTGATTCTGTCTTTTTTTTCTTTTTTTAAATTCAACTGACTTCACAATGGTGTTTACCAGCCAACAAGGCAGGAATAATCAGCAGCTCACAGATTGCGAGAGCTCTACATCTTCTTCTATATAATAAAAATGAAATGGTCTGTGTTCGTATCCGCATAACTTGAAAACGACTGGATGGATTTTCTTCATTCCTTCAGCGAAAAAGTTCATTAGCATTTCCGACGTGTTTATATGATATTTCCTCATGCAAAAATTACGAGTAAGGTTGAGCAATACGTAAAAAACTAAAATAAAGATTTGTATGGAAACTCTGCATGGGCAGTTCGAAACGCGCATTTTCGCCTACTATGCAGGACAACGTCTGCCGGGTCGACTAGTTTACTGATATTTGTTGAATCGCAAATTGAACCATCCAACATCGCAATGGTTTTGAGCAACTGTCTATAAAAGCTTTGCAAAAGTCAGCAAGTTTTTGAATCCCACAGATTTTCAACTATCTAGCCTTGTATTGTCTCATACACTGGCAACGTCAAATGGTTGAATTCTAAACCAAAGTTGCCTACATATTGGTTTTTACCACCCAAACAATTTTATGGAAAAATTCTCTAAAACTGATATGCTTGAGATATCTACCTCATTAAGTCGTTTTAAGTTTTAACCAATTCAATATTAAGTCAATTTATTCAAATGCATATGCTGGATAGTATGTTTGTCCACTTGATTGCAACTTTACAGATACGTATTAGGGTGGTTCAAAAAATCGATTTTGCTCCACAGTGCTCATCTGATTCTTTACCATGTTCTGAGTGTCCTCTGAAAATTTGAGCTCATTTGGATTAAAACTGATTTAGCACAAGCCGTTTCAAGTTTGCATGCAAATTAGTATGGGGAAATTTATTTTTTCATTATACTGTTAATGACGTTTCCCCATAAGGCGCAGGTTCAAAGAAAACCAACATAGCTAAAAGGGATACTCAACAGCTTTCACCCAACGAAAACCGCATGTTGATTAATCGTCCCAATAATTAGTAATCGAATTTAAGACATGTTGCGAATCTTTAGTCATGATCGTTAAACTTCTCTGAGGGCATCACTGAAACGTGGAGTGCAACATAGTAGCCTGAATTTGTGTGTGCTATCTTTCGTGCCACGAGCAGCATTGTTGCCTGTTGATGAGTTATGCAATTAGCTCCAGAAAACCACGGTATAGATTAAATTCGATTACTAATTATTGGAACGATTAATTGAGATACAGTTTTCACTGAGTGAAAGCTGTTGAGTATTCCTTTTAGCTATGTAGGTTTTCTTTTAACATGCACTTGATGGGGAAGCGTCATTAAGAGTATAATGAAAAAATAAATTTCCCCATACTAATTTGCATGCAAACTTGAAACGACTTGTGCTAAATCAGTTTTAATCCAAATGAGCTCAAATTTTCAGAGGACACTCAGAACATGGTAAAGAATCAGATGAGCACTGTGGAGCAAAATCGATTTTTTGAACCACCCTAATACGTATGTATATGTATCTAAAAAGTTGCAATCAAGGAGTCAAATTAAATGGAATAAAACTCGATCGACTTGTCATAGACGAGTTTGGTATTGTTCCATATGACTCCATCACGTTGTAGTCTTGAAACGTATTTCGACCTCAACCATAGGGTCGTCCTCAGTATCTAGTACTTGACTCGACCTAGTCGAGCTAAGTACGAGACACTGAAGACGGCCTGGCTGTTGGGGTTAAAATACGAATCAAGATTGCAACGTGGTGGAGTTAAATGATACAGTACTAAACTCGTCTTTTCACAGGAGAAAACATTCCACTAAAAAAGCTTAATTATTTTCTTACTCGATTCGAATCAAGCACGATGCACATCGATTTTATTATTATTGTGGCAATATACCTTCCATTATGTTTGTTTAAATACTCGAAATTTGTGAACTTAGGCAATCAATTCAAATAATTCCTACATTTAATCAATTTAGTCAGGCAAAGCATTTGGATCATTGTTTACTTATAGACTGCAAATACTCACCCGTAAACTATTTGGAGTTTTCATTCGTTTTTCGGACCCTGACTGAATGCAGCTGACGATACGACAACAGCTTCACCGGCCAGCGATTCAAGCAAATAGCCGTTGTAGGCCGCAAAGCCGTACTCGTAGCAAGGGCAAGGAGTTGGATGACGAAATAACGGCGAATGTACGTTGAAACCGAAGATCGTCCGGCAGGAAGATAATCGCAATTGTACCAACTGAACAATATTTAGAAATGGTTTAGTCTAGCATTGAAATAAAAAACAGTAAGCAAAACAAGCTTACCCCTTGACCATTTGTCATCTCGAATACCAAAGACCACCATCATTCCGCACGAGCGGCCGACGCAATCGAGAACTCCAAAGCAGATCACTTGCCTATTCGCGAAGTCGAAGCAAATTCTGCTCTTCCCTCCTATGGGAAATCCCATTGCTATATGTCAGAGTTTGAGTGGAACATGGCCGCCATCTCCTCCTCTCTGTTGCTCTACTGTAAAAACCCATAAAGAACTGTCATTGTTTGTGTGAAGAATTTTGCTTCGACTTCGCGAATAGGGAAAACCTGGAAAACCACCTTTTTCACAGTTTCTCACTGGACCGACGGTGGTGGCACGTAAAAAACGATACAAACACCAATGACAGCTCTTGCGCACTCTTAAAAATATCCATGCATTTTTGAGTTGTTTTTACCTAACTCAAACTTTTGTAGCAAGAAAGCTACACGTTAATGAAAATCCACACATGTTTATTAACAAAAATCTAAAGTAATTTACATTACATCCCCCACTAGGATATTGCCGCCTCGGAGCTTAGTGTTCGTTATGCAACGTACACACCAGTCAAGCAGTTTGACGAACATTGACTCCGCCCCCAAGAAAACGCCTCGGTTGCTGCTTTGTTCGAACGTGTGTGAAGTTGTTCGAACAACCATTTGACAGTTGGCGGCTCGGTTGGAAAAAATTAAAACGGTTTGATTTTGGTTTGAGTTGTCGGGGGTGGAGTCAAGGTTCGTCGAATATGTTTGAGCATTTGTAGTGAAGTTGCACAAACCCCCATATATTTTTTGATGGTTGGTGCTCAAGTTGGCGCCTCGGTCGTTCGTGTGTGATATTGTTGGTCGAATCAAATGATTGTTCGTGTCGCTGTTTGAATAAACGAGTGGTGGAGTCAATGTTGGTCAAACTGCTTGACCGTGTGTACGTTCCATTAAGCACTTCCACAGTTAGAGCATCATTACCGGGCGCGAGTATTTTCATTACCCACTGCGCTGTAATTTTAGTTTATTTACTCTTTTCCGTGCCAGTCACTGTTTTCGACTATCAATTTGGTTGCTGTATTCCGCACCGGCACGGCAAATGCTGGGTAAAGCGTACCATTGGTACTTCGCGTACCTGAAGGAATAAAATAGACCCCATCTCGCGGTCCTTAGCCTCTTACCCAGCAACTCCTATCCCTACCTCCCCGCGGTGCTGGCCGGGATACGAGCAACCTTAGGGAAGATCGGGTAACCAACTCCGGTGGGAACTATGGTCGTATGCTGACAGGGAAGGGGGGGTTTGCTCCTCTCCGGAGGTGCAAATCTTATTGAGCGTCTGTTCTCCATGTCAGGAGCGGCTCACAACAGCGTCTGTTCCCCATCTTAGGGCGGCTGATCATCGTCCGAGTGCCAGCGAGGGACTCTAGTGAAACTGTGCACCATGGTCCACCGGAAATAAGGTGGAATGGTCTTTCGGAAATTTAGGTGGTTTAATATCAGGTACTGCAAGCCAGCTTTTAAAAATCATAAGCAACGAACAATCAACAAGAGAGTACGGACCGGAACCATCGGCGAAGACCACTGCGACGAAAAGGGACTAGCGATTGGAAACTCGGTTCGTGGAACTGCAAATCTCTCAACTTCATCGGGAGCACACGCATACTCGCCGATGTGCTCAAGGACCGTGGATTCGGCATCGTAGCGCTGCAGGAGGTTTGTTGGAAGGGATCAATGGTGCGAACGTTTAGAGGTAATCATACCATCTACCAGAGCTGCGGCAGCACACACGAGCTGGGAACAGCTTTCATAGTGATGGGCGACATGCAAAGGCGCGTGATCGGGTGGTGGCCGATCAACGAGAGAATGTGCAGGTTGAGGATCAAAGGCCGGTTCTTCAACTTCAGCATAATCAACGTCCATAGCCCACACTCCGGAAGCACTGATGATGATAAGGACGCATTCTACGCGCAGCTGGAACGTGAGTACGACAGCTGCCCAAGCCACGACGTCAAAATCATCATAGGAGATTTGAACGCTCAGGTTGGCCAAGAGGAGGAGTTTAGACCGACTATTGGAAAGTTCAGCGCTCACCGGCTGACGAATGAAAACGGCCTACGACTAATTGATTTCGCCGCCTCCAAGAATATGGCCATTCGCAGCACCTACTTCCAACACAGCCTCCCGTATCGGTACACCTGGAGATCGCCACTGCAGACAGAATCACAAATCGACCACGTTCTGATTGATGGACGGCACTTCTCCGACATTATCGACGTCAGGACATATCGTGGCGCTAACATCGACTCTGACCACTATCTGGTGATGGTTAAACTGCGCCCAAAACTATCCGTCATCAACAATGTTCGGTACCGACGACCGCCGCGGTACGACCTAGAGCGACTGAAGCAACCTGATGTCACCACTGCATACGCGCAGCATCTCGAGGCAGCGTTGCCGGAAGAGGGTGAGCTCGATGGGGCCCCTCTTGAGGACTGCTGGAATACAGTCAAAGCAGCCATTAACGACGCAGCGGAGAACAACGTCGGGTATATGGGTCGAAGTCGACGGAACGATTGGTTCGACGAAGAGTGCAGACAGATTCTGGAGGAGAAGGACGCAGCGCGGGCGGTCGCGCTGCAGCAAGGTACCCGGCAGAACGTGGAACGTTATAGACGGAAGCGGAGACAGCAGACCCGCCTTTACAGGAGAAGAAACGCCGCCTGGAAGAAGCGGAGTGCGAGGAGATGGAACAGCTGTGCCGTTCTCAAGATACACGCAAGTTCTATCAGAAGCTCAACGCATCCCGCAAAGGCTTCGTGCCGCGAGCCGAAATGTGCCGGGATAAGGATGGGAGCATCTTGACGGACGAACGTGTGGTGATCGAAAGGTGGAAGCAGCATTACGAGGAACATCTGAATGGCGCTGAGAGTACAGGCAATGAAAGTCAAGGCAGCGGAGGAGATGACTACGTCAGTTCAGCGGACGATGGAAGCCAACCAGCCCCCACCTTGAGGGAAGTTAAGGATGCCATTCAACAGCTAAAGACCAATAAAGCAGCTGGTAAGGATGGTATCGGAGCTGAGCTCATCAAGATGGGCCCGGAAAAGCTGGCCACTTGCCTGCACAAACTGATAGTCAGAATCTGGGAAAACGAACAGCTACCGGAGGAGTGGAAGGAAGGGGTTATATGCCCCATCTACAAGAAAGGTGACAAACTGGAGTGTGAGAACTTTCGAGCGATCACCATCCTTAATGCCGCCTACAAAGTGATATCCCAGATCATCTTCCGTCGTCTGTCACCATTAGTGAACGAGTTCGTGGGAAGTTATCAAGCCGGCTTCGTTGACGGCCGCTCGACAACGGACCAGATCTTTACTGTACGGCAAATCCTTCAAAAATGCCGTGAATACCAGGTCCCAACGCACCATCTGTTCGTTGATTTCAAGGCGGCATACGACAGTATAGACCGCGTAGAGCTATGGAAAATTATGGACGAGAACAGCTTCCCTGGAAAGCTTACCAGACTGATCAAAGCAACGGTGGATGGTGTGCAAAACTGTGGGAAGATCTCGGGCGAACACTCCAGTTCGTTCGAATCGCGCCGGGGACTAAGACAAGGTGATGGACTTTCGTGCCTGTTGTTCAACATTGCGCTAGAAGGTGTCATGCGGAGAGCCGGCTGTAACAGCCGGGGAACGATTTTCAACAGATCCAGTCAATTTATTTGCTTCGCGGATGACATGGACATTGTCGGCCGAACATTTGCAAAGGTGGCAGAACTGTACACCCGCCTGAAACGTGAAGCAACAAAAGTTGGACTGGTAGTGAATGCGTCAAAGACAAAGTACATGCTTGTGGGTGGAACCGAGCGCGACAGGGTCCGCCTGGGAAGCAGTGTTACGATAGACGGGGATACCTTCGAGGTGGTCGAGGAATTCGTCTACCTCGGATCCTTGCTAACGGCTGACAACAACGTTAGTCGTGAAATACGAAGGCGCATCATCTGTGGAAGTCGGGCCTACTACGGGCTCCAGAAGAAACTGCGGTCGAAAAGATTCGCCACCGCACCAAATGTGTCATGTACAAGACGTTAATAAGACCGGTAGTCCTCTACGGACATGAAACATGGACAATGCTCGAGGAGGACTTGCAAGCACTCGGAGTATTCGAGAGACGGGTGCTTAGGACCATCTTTGGCGGTGCGCAAGAAGACGGTGTGTGGCGGCGAAGAATGAACCATAAGCTCGCTCAGCTCTACGGCGAACCCAGTATCCAGAAGGTAGCTAAAGCCGGAAGGGTACGATGGGCAGGGTATGTTGCAAGAATGCCGGACAGCAACCCTGCAAAGATGGTGTTCGCTTCCGATCCGGCAGGTACGAGACGACGTGGAGCGCAGCGAGCGAGATGGGCAGACCAGGTGCAGAACGACTTGGCGAGCGTGGGGCGTATTCGAGGATGGAGAGATGCGGCCTCGAACCGTGTATTGTGGCGTCAAATTGTTGATTCAGTGTTATCTGTATAGATGTAGACTAAATAAATGAAATGAAATGAATTCCGCACCGGTGGCGTTTGACAGTTCATTAAATAGCAGCGCTCTTACCGCGCTACCAAATTGGCCCTGACGAAAGCGAGAAAACAAAATGGGGGTCGGCTGATGCTATTTTATTTCACCCAGCAAGGGATACAGGACGTCAATTTTAAAATGCTTATTGAAGTGTTAGAACACATTTTAACCGAAAATTGTTCATTTTTGTAGAATAGAAATTTAATTTACTTTTATATAGGTAACACGAAAGTTGAATTATTTTGATAAAAAAAAACATGTGTAGATAAGGAGCCTAACATGTAGTTTTTCAAAATTCTAACCCTATATATTTAAAAGTTTTCAACATATCACTGTTAATAACATTTTAAAAGCATTTTGAAATAAACTTCCTATACTTCACCATGTTGAAAAACAGTGATTTCACGCACACGTCCGTCACCACTAGATGGCAACAGCGTGGCTGCGTCAAAGCGAATTTGGTCACCTGTCAGTTGCGCTATAGGTTTAACAGCGCTTTTAGTAAAGTGTCAAGTAATGATACTTCGCTGCCAAACGGCTTATACTCACCACTGGTAATCTTGCTCTTATAAACTGGTAGGTTTCTAAGCCATTTTTACCATTTTTGCATTCTTATATCATGAGGCACTGTTATGCCCAGAGAAATCGAGAAAATTTACATATCGAAAATTTTCTAAACCGGACCGGGAATCGACCTCAGCCACCTCCAGCATGGTCTTGGTTTGTAGCCGCGCATCTACGACATAAATTAAGCTGTCGATTGGCAAATATCTCGGAAAATATCAATATGTAATAAAAAATTATGTCATTATTAATGGAACAAAAGATATTTTAGTTACAAGATAAGGATTGTCACTTCGGTTCTCTTTGTTCTGCTGTCCGAAACATGTTGGGTACCGAACTGTCAAATCGAATGTATTTTTCTTTCATTGACATTTAGCACCCTATCCTCGAGAACAAAAGATGTACCGGACAGCGACGACATCGACAATCTTTATCTTGCATGGTATATGAATGATAATGATAAACATCGTTTAATTAACTTGCATTTCGCATGCATTTTTTTTTTCATTAGCTACACGCTACTTAGGAAGATCCATTAATTCCGTAACGCAAAATTGAGCTTTTTCAACCCCCCTTCCCCCTACGTCACACTTTTTTTATGAAACATCTGAAAATTTTGTATAGATCGTCACACTTCGCTCAACCCCCCCTCCCCCCCTCTAAGCGTTACGTAATTTGTGGACGCTCTTTTACCATACTCCCCAAGAGTACTTTTACTCACTCACGTCTGAGTTTCACAGTCTATACTCACAAGTGAGTTACTCACTGCGTGAGTAATACTCGCAGTGAGTTTGGTGTCCTACTCACTGCGTGAGTATGAGTTTTTAGTGAGTAGCTCACGGCCTGAGTATTACTCACAAAATGAGTAAAGAGTGAGTATTTTTTTACTCGCGAGTAAGAGTTTCGCAACACTGGCTCCAGCTGTTTGGCATCCAATACATACAGTCTGATCATTGGCTAATCATAAAAGTGGGGTGCAGTTGTATGGGAAAATGTAAACTTTAATCAATGAAGCGTAAATAATGTTTTGACGTAAACTACGTCTAAGGGGAAGACTCAGATACAGGGTGTAAAACCGGAATTTCCAGCGTCTTTATCTTTCGATGGATTTTCGACATTTGCTTATCAATCGATTCAGAAACTCTCCAGCAATTTGCCAATTCTATTGATACTATTGATTATCAACGTTAAACTATTGAAAATGTTGTTTCTTTCCAAACCGGGTAAAAAATTCAATTCCGTTCATAATTCCCCAACACGGACATCAGATTGCAGTAAGGTACGGGCCTTTTGATCCACTGCTTCGTTTTCCCTGTGTATAAAAAGCCCCGTGTTTCGCGTGCGCGCGTCATTTTCATTCTGGATGTCACGGCGAGCGGACCAGGGGTGACATTGCGCATCTCGAATCGAATCACTCGATTCGTAAGTTTTTGGATTCGTTTCGAAAAAATTGCGGCATTATGTATTTCGTTCGACTTCATTCAGTTGCAGTACAAGATTTCGAATGGTGCTGTACTAGTTCAATCGAGTATGTTCTGTCAAACTAAATGTAAACAGAGAGAATAAGAGATAGCTGTCTCCGTGTTTAGTATGCCGCCCGCTCGAGAGACAACCTTCAGCGCATGGCGAATGTGAGTAAACAGAGAGAATAAGAGTAATTTCATCTGCGTGTTGGAAAGGCATCCTTCAGGGCATGAATTGGCACACTGACAAAAATCCAATCATATCCATTATGTGTGGCACAAATAAATTTTGACTATAGCATTTCCCACATAATGGCTATGTGAATTCGCATAACATATATGTGGAAACACACATAACCGTTATTACTTTAGATTGTTGCCAATAAAAAGGGATTTTTATTAGTGCAGTTAATTTATAAAAAAGCAAATTGTGCTCAATAAAAATATTATTCATTGAGCAGTTGCAACCGATTAAAACACTATGCCGATACGACATGTTTTGTAAATTGATATGTTACGACACAATTTATAAGTTTTATGTTTATTCGAGTTTATGCCACAGATCCAATTTTGAGCTAAATAATGTAAAGCTAAAGAAGGATTCGATAATAAATTACTTTGATGTTTCCATGCGTTTTAGTTAAATGCACTTGGGTCATCTTATGCGCGTTTTTTTGTTTAACTCATCTATTTTTACGTAGATTTTGGAATATACACGTTTTACGCAGATTCTCCTCATAGATTTTCCACGCGATTTGTTGAAATTGTCAAGAAATACGTGAAAACTTCAAAAACCAATTTTAGTTGAAGTCATAATTAGAGATTGCATATTGCCTGGAAACTATAAAAGTAGGTATACTAATGACATTCTTTTCCTCAAGAGACAATAACAAAACATTTATTCTCTTCCTGTAGAGAAATAATAACCACACTGATATTCTTCCCTCCCCCTTCATACGGGAGCTTGGCAGAAGGAAGGTCGTGTGATATGTGCCATCACGAATATTGCCCTCCGCTCGCTTTCAAATCGACTTCTATAAAAACATTCTTCATGCCTGCCGTATCCTAACGGAACTATCAATTCTATACTTTCGCCTCTAATTCTATCATGAACATGTACGCCTAAGTTTGGAAGATGATATTAGCATTTCCATATCATTAACAAATATAATTAAAAACTTTCAGCAAGAGATAACTCTCGAACAACATTCGAAAGCTATAAAGGTGACGAGTGTTTTTCGTTCGACTTGAGTCGTTTTTCAGTGTGCTATCGAGTAGCCGTAATGCCAAAACATCTCGTTATTCTTGTACCTCCTCGAGCAAACTCGAACGATGAGTCGTTTTCGAGATCGAATCGAAACCCGTAATGCCAAACATGTTCGACTCGATAGAATTACGTTCGAATCGAGATGCACAATGCCACCCCAGGGCGTCCAGAAGCGGTCCCAGTGACAACGGCTGTCTCAGCGGATGAAATTTTTTGTCGGTGGTGGTGGCGGTCGTGGAAGCAGTAGCACATCATTTTCATCCGTGTCCCATCTTCGGCGGATCTGGCAATCGACGGCGTTCGTTAAGCCGAATCATCGGATGGCGGTCGCGCAGCCCAGTGGCTGCTGATAAGGCACATAAGTGGCAATTAATCGGTTCTTTTCAGGACCATCATTATATTTGGGAGGAAGGTTAAGTTGAAATAATTTTCCTAAAGTGCAACCGTTAGGAACTGGAAAATTCTTCGGTGAAATTTTCTAGCGTAATTCGGAGTTTAGTGATTGAGAATGTTATGATTTTAGTGATTGAGAATGTTGATATTAGACGAACTTTCTTCATAGAACAAAGCATAATTGTTTGGCATCGGTAGCGGAATCATAGCATTAGTGCCGGTTCGAGCATAGGCTGTCATCGGAAGATTGCTACAGCAATTTATTCACTAATGTGGCGTTTGCAACGATTTGGATGTTGTCGGCACAACATGAAATTTTTCCGCGAGACTCTAATTTTTTTTTCCTGTTGATGATTGAAAAAGAAATCGGTTCCGAGATGAACTTTATTCAAAGCGCAACGCTAACGTCGGTAGTTGAATTCCAAGTAAGTATCGGAAGGAGACCATGCAAACAATTGATTCGCATTAAGACTGAAGAAAATTGTATGGCGTCAGTATTGATGTTTGCTACAGATTTTTTGACGTAAACTTCGTCTAAGGGGAAGACTCAGATACAGGGTTTAAAACGGAGATATCTAAATTCGAGACTGTCACAAAAATTAGGATAGATTTTAAACGCTAATAGCGTCTTTATCTTTCGATGGATTTTCGACATTTGCTTATCAATCGATTCGGAAACCCTTCAGCAATTTGCCAATTCTATTGATACTATTGATTATCATTAAAGCTTAATTTTTTTTCTTACAACAAATATGATTTTGAAAAAGTATCACCGGCGCGTGCTTACTCGAAATCTACATGCTGATACATTTACAGTTACATCAAACAACTGAAAACCGAAATACGCCACTCCAAAATTACGAGGTGACAATGTTAGAAAAAGACAAAAGATAGGAAAAATAACACGGTGTGTAGTGCCTCCCCGAGTCACCTTAAGGGAAGATCCTTTAATTACGGAACGCAAAAATAAGGCATTTTCAACCCTCCCTCCCCTATGTCACACTTTTGTATGAAGCATCTAAAAATTATGTATGGGTCGTCACACTTCGCCCAACCCTCCTCCCCCCTCTAAGCGTTACGTAATTTGTGGACGCTCCCAAGAGCCACTTTCATTGATGGTAGCCGATCGTTAGTACTTCATATCCAATATCATATCATATCATAGCATATCAAAGAATATTGTGGCCAAATTTTATAAAATTTGGTCAACAAAAACCCACCTGACAATAATAGAACAAAACCTGCCAAAGCCGTCATTCCCCCTATTTCAGACAAGAAAATTTAATCTGAGCGCTGCTAATGTTGATGACGACGACCGCGCGACCCACACCATCGCCGGGAATAAAATTTCCGGTAGGAGCTCCGCCGATGCCGAAGGTGGTACCACGGTCTGCTCTCCGCGACATCTCGAAAGAAATGGCTCGCGCGCGTTTCGTTCAATCTCATATTTATTTCATTCTTTAACATTTCTATTCATTTTACATTTTAATTGATTGCCTACGCTTACATCTTTTGTTCTATTTGCTGTTGATTTGTTATTGTTTCTACATTTTACTGTTTTACATTTTCAATGATATTATCACTGGTAGACTGTTATAATCCTTAACCTAATCTTAACTAACTAATACTACAGTGGAAACAATCCACGTATTGTTTCATACTCTGAAAGTCGCGATTTTTCTATAAATTTTTGTTTCGTGTGAATAAGTTGTTCTTCTATTGTTTTTACTTCTGCTATTTCATGAATAGTTGTTATTCTGGTAAACCTTGATAGGTTATAGATAAGTCTCAAAAATTTGTTCTGAATTATTTGAAGTTTTCTTTTGTGTGTTTTAGCACAGCAGTCCCATATGGGAGAACCGTACATAATTACTGGTAATACAATCTGGTTATAAACTGCTGCCTTGTTTATAATAGAAAGTTTGGAATTTCTGTTAATCAAGGGATACAATTTTTTCAGTAAAATTTGACATTTTGTTCTAATTTTATCTATGTGTGTGCGAAAGATGAGTTTTTCGTCGAAAGTAAGTCCTAAGTATACTACTTCCTTTTCCCATTTAACTGGATTGCCGTTTATTGTTATTTGGCAATTATTGGGCGGATTTAATCTTGGTGTGTTTTTATAAGGGAATAATATTGCCTGCGTTTTTTGAATAGTTAATTTTGATTTTCCATGTCTGCATGTATGCCGTGTATGAATTTAGATAAGTTTGTAATTTTTTGATAGTGCTTTTGGTGTTACGGCCTTTGGCCATTATTGAAGTGTCGTCTGCATACAAAGACATATGACAATCATCTGGAGGTTGTGGAACATCAGAGGTATAGATATTGTACAAAACAGGACCTAGTAAGCTCCCTTGCGGAACTCCTGCTGGGATTGAGAGAGTCTGTGAGGGGACATTATTTATTACAACCCTAAAGCTCCTATCGGCAAGGTAATTTTGTATAATTTTAGTCAGGTATATTGGAAAGTTGTACCTATACAGTTTATAGAGAAGGCCTTCGTGCCCCACATTGTCGAAGGCCTTCTCTATGTCGAGTAGAACCATGACCGTGGATTTGGCTACCGTCTTATTTTTTTGGATAAATTGAGCAACACGTTGTAGTTGATGTGAGGTGGAGTGGTTTTTTCTAAAGCCAAATTGTTGATCTGGGATTATTCTATTATTACTAATGTGTTCTAGTAACCGATTTAGTATAAGTTTTTCAAATAATTTACTAATTGACGACAAGAGGCTGATCGGTCTGTAACTGGAAGGCGATGTGGGATCTTTCCCCGGTTTTTGTATAGGAATAACCTTGGCGCATTTCCATATGGACGGGAAGTACTGAACGTATTGATTGATTTTCATTGGCTTTTATCGGTGAGATCGAACTACCTAAGCTCAAAGTGGAAGGGAGCATGTTTGTAAAGCACGATGAAGCACAGAATTGAAAGTTATCGCAAGCGAGCGACAAGTATGAAATTGAATAGAAGTTGAAACGTAAGCAGAGGGCCATTGAAGAACAACACGAAATTGAAACTTTAAACTTTAAAAAAACGATAACTTTCAATTCTGTGCTTCATCGTGCTTTACAAACATGCTCCCTTCCACTTTGAGCTTAGGTAGTTCGATCTCACCGATAAAAGCCAATGAAAATCAATCAATAAGTTTCTCGCGGTGATGAAACCTCATAAACAAGGAATCTAATTGGCAAAACAATGACAAATACGGTTCGTATTAGATCGCTTGGGCCAAGTAGGAACGTGTGAATTGTTGCGTGAAAAATTCCAATAAGTAGCGCCAATTTGCAGGAATATCTGAAAAATGCCACTGATCGCTAGAACTGTCTTCGAACGCCGAACAACATATCAGCAGGTTGAAATCGCTGTTATTTTGCCTGTCTTGGTAAGATAGTTCATACACTATCAGCCAAGCCGTTCCTGGGTGGACGTTAGGTAAAATAACAGCGATTTCAATTTCGTGTTGTTCTTCAATGGCCCTCTGCTTACGTTTCAACTTCTATTCAATTTCATACTTGTCGCTCGCTTGCGATAACTTTCAATTCTGTGCTTCATCGTGCTTTACAAACATGCTCCCTTCCACTTTGAGCTTAGGTAGTTCGATCTCACCGATAAAAGCCAATGAAAATCAATCAATAAGTTTCTCGCGGTGATGAAACCTCATAAACAAGTACTGAACGTCCATACATTTATTTAGAATGCAGGTCAGGTGGGTCAAGGTACGGGTGCTGAGGTTTTTCAATACAAGGTTAAATATGGTATCGAACCCTGGGGCCTTCATATTTTTGGTATTTTTGAGAACTAACCTGACTTCGTCTAGAGTTATCTTCTTATTATTTGGGACATAGCACTGTGTATTTCTTAGTGTGATCATTGTTTCCTGCACTACTGTTTCCATGGGGCTGATTATGTTACTTCCTAATTTATGTGATGTTAAAAACTGTTGTGCAATGGCATCAGTGGAGGGATTTGTTGAGGTTTGGATTTTAAGATTTTTGTAAGTTTCCAGAAAGGATTGGAACCAGAGTCTAACTTATATAAATCTTGTCGGAACTCGGTTTTTAAGCCCAGTTATCCTATCACGGATCAAATCTGTCAGCTTTGCTGCGAGAATTTTGTCGTTGAGATTACCTGCCCGTTGGAATCTCCTTTTGTCTGTGTTTCGTTTGGAAATAAGGATCTTCGTTACTGCGTCAATTTCGATGGAGTTACTTACATTCGCAGGAACTTGGCGGATGCATCTTCCTTCGGCAGTTGAGATGGCGGCTTGTAGATTCGCTAGTTCTCGATCGATGTCTTCGGTGGTTTCCAGGCGAGGCTGACATATAGGGATGAAACGATACCACTAAGGTATCGATACTTTTACTTTCAAGTAGTATCGAATAAAAGTATCGATACCACTAAAGTATCGAATTAAAAGTATCGATACCTACTTGTATCATATGAGTACTCATCAATTCGAAGTAAATTTATTTTGTCATTTATATTTTACTCACAAGTAGTTATTCATAATTTATGTTGGATGAAACACTGAATAGTGGAAGGTTTAAGCACTTTCCATTACTATTTGTCCATCGATTTTACAATTAACTTATCTCGATAGTGTGTAAAAAGCGAACACATTTTAGATTATTATTATTCATTTCTTTATTTGGTAGGCACTCTGTGTTTCTTAACCGCTACTGTGCCGTGATCTACTGTGGTATTCTGCTATACAGAATCCACATAGAATCTATTTTTAGATATTTATTATTGTTATCATTGCCGGGTCCATTGTGTCCATTTGTCCATATCGTGAATCCAATTGCTCGATGCATTGTTCGGTTGCCGTTTATCCGGTTACGTTGGAGGAATGCCTCCGAGAAGAACAATTTGTCAGTCGTCATTGGGCAGCCGTGTCGGTAAGACGCGTACCCCAAAACGCCACCGTTTTGGGCTGCACCTCCGGCGACTGACAAGGGCTTGGTGAAGGGGCTGGGAATCGAACCCATGATCGTCCGCTTATGAGGCGAACGTGTAGCCAACTACGCTACGGAACCCCCTAACACATTTTAGATGTAAGCGATATAAATCATTATATTTATAGTTGCCCTATTTTTTAATTCATAATTAGAAAACAGCTGCAAATATTAGTGCAGATCCAATATTACCCAAGATATTTGCGTAATTTATTATCGACTTTGAGGAAATTCGGGAAGGATTGGTCACAAAAAAGTGTTAAGCAGCAAAAAATACTTGTCATAAGACGTCTTTAGTGTCTCGTACTTGACTCGACGGTACAATAAAGTAGTGGAATTAAATGGAATAGTACAAACTCGTCTTATGACAAGTAAATACATTCCACTAAAAGCTTAAAATAATGTTCTTAGCATAAAATAAATACTTGAACGTATTTATTCGATTTAAGGTCACTCCTGACGGAATCCAAGATTTAAAGTGCTTGCATTTTCGGGGGCACACCACTTGATACGGAAGCAACGCACAACTGTCATTTTTATTATTTCACGCATGCTGCGACGCAGCAAAGCAAAATCAACAAAAATGACAGTTGTGCGCCGCCTCTGAATCGAGTGGTGTGCCCCCGAAAACGCGAGCACTTTTAATCTTGGATTCTGTCAGGAGTGACCTTAAATACTAGCATTCAAAAGATTCTTACGAAAAAATATGAGTGTTTCTATTCAAGTTTATAATATTTAATAGATTTTGAATTGAGTACTCAATTGATTCAACTACTTCAATTCGATACTTACTTGGTATCGGTATAAAAGTATCGATTCCAAAAGTACTTGGTATCGAATCAAAAGTATCGAGTATTTACCCGTATTTACTTGTATCGATTCATCCCTACCTGACAATAGAACAAAACCTGCCAAAGCCGTCATTCCCCTACTTCATACAAGAAAATTTAAACTGAGCGCTGCTAATGTTAATGACGACGACCGCGCGACCCACACAATCGCCGGGAATAAAATTTCCGGTAGGTGCTCCGCCGATGCCAAAGGTGGTACCACGGTCTGCTCTTCGCGACATCTCAAACGCAATGGCTCGCGCGAAAGAGCTGCTTTCTTGTAATCAATAAAGTTGAACCTGTAGCCACGCCCCTTTGGGGGGTTTGTGACGGTTACACAATATTTTCATTCATACCGTACAACAAAGAGGCGGGACTAATGAGCCATCTTTATTGATTATAAGAAAACTGCTCTCCCGCGCGCGCGAGGCATTTCATTTGAAATGTCGTGGAGAGCGGTTCCATCATCGGCAGAGTTGCCGAGCGAATTCCAGCTCGTGTCGTGGATCATGTGGTTGTCGTCGACATATTTGGAATTAATCGGTTCTTCTCAGGGCCACCATTCTACACAAAGGAAGATTGAGGCGAGGCGAATTTTATTCAAAGTGAAAATTAACCGCTTGGCGACGCCATAAAGTTGCCTGCCGTCCGTAGCAGAATCACGAGCGCACATCGGAGGGAGATGGCTTCAGTGGCAGTGAAATTCTTTCAAGATTCTTATTCGGTTTTGTTATTTCAGCAGCATCGTAGGTGCTGCAAATATGTATTCGTATGGATGGCGTCAGTTGTTGCCAAGTGAAATTTTCTCTCAAGATTATGATTTTTCAGAATCACCATTTTACACAAAATAATTAATTTGCCAGCATTTTGACGTAAACTACGTCTAAGGGGAAGCCTCGGATACAGGGTACCAAATGAAAATTTCCAAATTGGGAGCCGGCACGAAATCATGTAAAATTTCAAAAGTTAATAGCGACTATATCTTTCGATACATTTTAGAGATTTTATTACCAATAGTTTCGAAAACTTTCCACCAATTCGTTAATGTTTTAAAACTTTTGATTATCAACGTTAAACTATTGAAAATTTTAGTTCTTTCACGTCTGGTAAAAGATTCAGAACTAACCAACTCCGTTCATGCATCCCCAACACGGACATCAGATTGCTGTAACGCACGCACCTTTTGGCTCACCGCTTCATTTTTCCTGTGCATAGTCGTGTCCTGTCGTCGACGTGTCTTGTCTACCCGTCGACGGGTAGTTGTTGCAGAAAATTATTCACAAAGATGACGTATGTAGCAAATAAGCGGAAAATCATTAAGTGGCTGTCGTCGGTGACAGCAGAATTGTGTAAATGCAATTTTCTCCTCATTTTAACTCGCTGTCGACAAACCTGTTCTACTAAAAAATTAAACAAATTCTATTGAACGCTGCCGATGCTGATGACAACCGCACGATGATTGCAAGCAAAACCGCAAACGCGCGCGTGAGAGCAGCTTTTTGAATTGAATTGAGACGATGGCTGCGCCGGTAGCGGTCCCACTAACATCTGTATGGTCGTCGGTGGTGATTGAGAAAAATGTTTGTTCTGAAAACAGTTTAAAATAATTTTTGGTTGAAATTCGCTATTGTGTCATGTATTTAACCTAATATTCATATGATATTACAAATCTCATTACACTAAGAGGTTTTACGTAGTTTACGTCGAGCGGTCGTGTCTTGTACACAACCCTTCTGATTTTTTTTTCTGTACTTCCGAAAGCAATTCTTCTATGGTTCAAAACGGAATACTTTAGGGCTTTCGATAGCGAATTCTTTCGGGCCTCCGAACCGAAATCTCTAGGAATTCTAGATAAACCGAGTCGAGTCAAAATCAAAGTCGAGTCAAGTACGAGACACTGAAGACTGCCTCACAGTTGCGATCGAAAGGAAAGATAACAAAACGTTGTGGAATTAAATGGAAAGTACTAAACTCGTCTTAGACAGTTCAAGACATTACCCTAAAAGAGCTGCAACAAATTTTCTCATTCCAGATAAAGTTCTTTTGGACCTCCTAACAGAATATTGTAGGGTATCCGAACGAAATTATTTTGCACATCCGAGCGTTAAAGACATCTTTTGGTCATTCGAAAAGAATACTTTTCGACTTCCAAGTGGAGCCTTCTGGGCTTCTGAACGAAATATCTTTCTGATTCTGTCCAGGATATACCAAACAGAATACCTTTGGGATTTCTTTCGAAAGCCTAAAAACAGATTCCGTTTGAAATCCAATAAAAAGATTTGCCAAAATATTCGGTTCGGAAGCCCGAACGGATTGACCGATGTGCCAGATTATATTCAAAGAGTTTGTGAATTTGACGGAGAAAGACGGAAAAATTGCGAAAATACAATATTAGGGCGGATAAACACCATACACACAAATACAGACATTTTGCTAAATTGATACAGACTTATGAAAATTGTATCTGGCATCCCTGGCTATTTGTACTTCGGATAATTTTGGAAAATGATCACCGAAGTTGTCATTTTGTTGCAAGGCACAATACAATTTTCTATCATGAAAAAGCACACAGTTATTATGTAATGGTTATTCTGTACCAAAATTGTATAGTCTAGTACAGTGGTCCCCAGCATGCTTACTATCAAGGGCCGCATAGCAATTTCGAACTGTTGAAGCGAGCCACAGTACATTTGCATGATTTGTTTTTCATTTCATGAAGATTTTTACTGCTTAATAAATTATTTTGAATATCTATTTCACATTTCAATAAAATTTGTTGAGATGAATCTTCTTTAAATAACATACTTGTGAAAACATTTTATTCTACGGGTTTTATCACCGCAGTTAATACTAAAGACGATAATAGTAGTTTGTGCAACTAGTTGCAAAAAGATGATTTTTTCAGCACGAGTTGTACGTTTATCCAACTAGGCTTGCCGAGTTGGATAAATACTACGAGTGCTGAAAAAATCGAGTTTTGCAACGAGTTGCACACGCTATTTTTTGCAATGACGAAAAATGGGCTTAAATATGATAAATCTGTACCAAAATGGTACAATTTTATTCACTTAGCATGACCAATCTTGTCAAACAATCAAGTTGCTGCAGAAAACATATAGATTCCATGTAATCGTGCCTCATTGTGTGCTCGACAGACCATAAGGCGGTAGATAAACCAGACTTTGGAGAATTTGATGTCATGTCCATCAAATTGATTCATTTATTACGTGACACATAGAATACACTATTTGAACACTCACCCAAGCCGATTTAGCTAAATGTGGTCATGTAACTATTGTTCTAATACTGGTTTTCCATTATAGCACCCAAATGAGTGCTTTAATGGATTTTATGCAACCCATTTGAGTTGCATAATGTCCATTAAAGCACCCATGTCATTGGTGAGGAAAAGTAGGCCGTTTTATCACTCAAACGTCAACTGTAAAGCAGATATTATGATTAGGAATTGCAAAAAAATCTTTTCGCAACAACATGTTTTTAGTATAGTTTGCAGAACATATATTAATCTTCTTTCCCAAATGATCCGATTCTAAGATTTTTTTTGAATTTTTGTTGAAGGATTATTGTTCACTACACATAACAGTAACGATTCCTTCACCTCATTCCATCCGTTCAAGGACTTTAAATATGCGAAATGTATGCGCGTAAATGCATGAAATAAATAAACTGATAGTTTTATTTCCTATTTAAGCAGTCAAAATATTGAAATCTCCCAATTCTGTGTCATTGAACGAATAGATAAAAATTGAGATTTCGAGCCACCATTGATCATAGTTTGTCGTATCAAATAACGACAAACATGTTTCAGGAGATCGAAGTGTGCCGCGCTCGCGAGTTGACACGTTTATTTTTCTTCTATCTTTCTTCCGTCACTTTTTTTTCAGATTTCGATATCACTAGTCAACAGTGTTTTACTCCCTTCAACAATTCTCAGTGTACTTGAAAGATTTTTCTTCGCTGAATTCAGTCATGTATTCAGATTTTTTGTAACACGTCCAGTTTTTGAGAAAAACGGGTTTAAATTCACAAAACTACGTATTCTTATGGGAATTTGGTTTCTCTGTTCTGTAAAGCTGGTTTTCGGTTTATAACTTTGAGAAAGAGGTTTGAATTATGTAGAAGAAATTGTACAAGATCTAAGAAAGTTGTTGAATCTTATTTGACACGTTCATTAATTGTAAAAAACGGAATTAATTTCACAAAAGTACGTTTTTTCATAGAAATTGGGTTCTCTCCTCTGCAAAGCTGAATTTCGGCTCCTCACTTTCAGAATAAAGTTTGAATTTTATAGAATGGGCCTTGTAGAATACATGTGGGTTGTTGGATTTCATTTGGCACGTTCATTTATTGTGAAAAACGGAATTTCATTCACAAAAGTACGTATTTTCAAAGGAATTTGCTTTCTCTCCTATGCAAAGCTGAATTTCGGCTCCTCACTTTTCGAATGAAGTTTGAATTTTGTAGAATGGGCCTTGTAGAATGCATGTGGGTTGTTGGATTTCATTTGGCACGTTCAATTGTTGTGAAAAACGGAATTGAATTCACAAAAGTACGTCTTTTCATAGAAATTGGGTTCTCTCCACTGCAAAGCTGAATTTCGGCTCCTCACTTTTAGAATATAGTTTGAATTTTGTAGAACGGGCCTTGTGGAATGCATATGGGTTGTTGGATTTCATTTGGCACGTTCGTTTGTTGTGAAAAACGGAATTACACTGGTTAGCGATCGGCTGGTCATCGACAATTTTGTTCTGCTTAGTGCGGTCGGTAATTAAAATAATTAGTGCTCGTTCGATTATGTTTTGAATTCATCAAACTACACGCTATACACGGCATACCGTTTACCAAGACGAACCCTGTCACATTACCTAACCCATATATCCAACATCCCAGTGATGTCTCGTGGAAGTGCAGATGACTCGTCGGCTTCTATCAAAGCGAGTATCATGACATCACATTTTCCTACCCATTCCTTAATTGACCTGCATTCGGACTCGGCCGGCGCTGGTATTGCTTATTTTTGGGTCACCAGTTCTTACACATTGAAGATGATGTTAGTCCCAAACTTCAGCTGTTGGTTCTCTGTGTAATTACAGCTGACCTGGCAATAACGGAGTAGCAACCGTGGGCGGTCAATAATGCTCAATGCTCATGCTCAAATAACGACAAACATGTTTCAAAGCCAAGTAAACTTACCCGCAGTTTTGAATAGAAATCGAATAAATCTGATTTCCGCACTATGTGCCTTGTTTCCAGATTTCCGATCAATTGATTTTTTCAGAAACCTTTTATTCGTCAACTAATCGGAGCTTGGGAAATTCTTGACTTTGTTAAATATTTTAGGTACCATCGATCGAGGGTTCTTTTGATAGATCGAAGGCTATTTTGGACATTTTGAAACAAAAATTATAAAGTAAATTACTCACAAATTGCCATTATCACAGTGTTGATTGGTTGAATGGTTGTTTGGATTGTTGGATGGCAACTTTCTGTTTCAAATTTGGTATTTTTTCCGTTTAGTTTTTTTTAGAAAATCAAAAATCCAAAGTAGCTCCCGCAGTCAAAAAAAGCCATGCACGACCTTAGCGTAAAGTACGTTAATCTTCAGCTTGCTTTCTTAAGTTAAAAATAAAGGAAATTTAAATTTTGCCAAACCCTCACTTGTATTGAAAGTTTCCTTATTTCAGAGCAGTATATGACAACATTAGTTTGACCGTTTTTGACCATTGGAATTTCCACCATTGACCATTTGGCCTACGTAACATCTATGAACTGATGAATTTAATTAATCATGATGGTGCTTATACATCGTAATATTGTGAACTTGACAAATTCCCTGAGTATAACAAAAAACTGAGTATGATGAAAAGCGTTTCTTATGCATATAAACGGGCCACATGTAGTGCATATTCTGAAATCCTTCGCGGGCCGCAGGAAATGGCTTCGAGGGCCGCATGCGGCCCGCGGGTCGCTCTTTGGGGATCACTGGTCTAGTATAATCCTCATGATCATTCTTGCCCATAAATCATTATTCTGCAGAGAGCAATCAGATTTTATGTTATCGTGCCACAGTGCATAGTTCGACGAGCTATGAAGCAAAGATGAACTTGCTTTTGGAAAATTCTGATGTCATATTCATCAAACTAATTAATTTAATACGAAGCGCAGAGAACTCACTATTTAAGCACTTACCCAAGCTAATTCAGCAAAATGTAGACATGTAATTACTGTTCTGATGTTGGTTTTCCATTATAGCACCCAAATGAGTGCTATAATGAATAATGTCCTTCAACCCAACACAAAATCAAACAATTTTCAGGCCAATGGAGGATTATTTTTCGTAGTGAAGAATATATTTTACTCGCCACTCTAAAATTGAATAACCGAAGCGTATCTCAGATGTTATAATAATTTGGGGTTTTAAACTATTTGCGATTAGAAACATTCATAATTTTCCTAAAAATAACTTATTTTATGCTTTCGAATCTTTTGTCTTTTCCAGTTTAAAAGCGCCGGACTGCAAACGGTGTGCGACTCCTACGTCGGTCTGCTGAAGCAGGCCAACATTTTCGAGAAGTACGGCATCGAGCACTACCTGTCGGCGTGGGGCCTCTCCGTATCGCCAAAGTATCGAGGCCGTGGCGTCGGAACGGAACTCCTCCGGGCGCGGATTCCGATGTGCCGTGCCCTAGGCCTAACGGTGACCGTTACGCTGTTCTCCAATCCCGGATCGCAAATTCCCGCCTCCAAAGTTGGATTCTACGACGAGATCGTGGTGACTTATAAACAGCTGGAGGAGCAAGGTTACCTGTTCCCGGGAGTGCCGTACGAATTGAACAAACTCATGACGATGATTGTTGAATAAATTGTTGATTCAGTATTCTGGCTTAAGAGGCTATTTAGCTCTTTATGAAAAAATATGTTTGTTTTATTTTTCTGTCTGTTGCATTTTTTTTTGTTTCACCCCCTTTTTATTATTAATCGCTACTACAGATCAATGGGTAATGTGACAATATACAATCAACTGCAACCTCATAAAAAAGAAATATATTATGATATAGCGATTAATTTCATCCCTTCAAAGATTGCTTATCCACTCTACCGTTTTTATTATATCATCATTCTACTTTCAGCACCATTAACTTATTGTATTCAACCGGCACAGCTAATCGATACCCTTGATTAGCCAAATCAACAAATCGTATCACAACTGCATCCTGGAAGCCTACTTTTGCTGCGGGTACTTGTGACCCTGGATGCGAAAAGACCGTTGCACTCAGCTTCAAACCGAATTGGCGACAAAATGGAATCCTCGCCCGGATTATTTCGGTGGAAATTCCTAGTCCCCGGTAGGTGGGATGGACCGACAGACCCCAGGCCGAGAGAAAGCAATCCACCTCGTACGTTTCGAACAGCTTTCCCTGGTCCGTCATGTAAAGCGTAGAGTCTACGAAATCTCTCACTGCAGGGCTCTCGAACTGCAATTGGCGTTAATGTGAGATAACTTTCAATTAATACAAAACTCGCAACACACTAACCTTAGAGCCGCTACTCGCATCGTCTTCGCGCGATACAACCGTTAGCATATTCAAGCCAACGATCTCATCACTCCCCTCGCGGAAACAAACAACTGCACACCGCTGCCGTGCCACCTTGGCCCAAACTAACGACATTTCGCGCACCCCAACGGGGTCGTCAACCAACTTCAGACTTCGACAGATGGGCTCATCTTTCAGAAAATAGGTGCACATGTGCCGGACGGCATCTTCGGCTCGTTCCGGGGGAAGATCCTGAACGCGATAGTTGATCAAACGATCGTCAGCCGCGGTGGGGTCCCTTGCCTGGAACGTGTGCCACGTATGAGGGAAAGGGACATGATCCGGACGGTTCCAAGCGGGCATTCTCAAATCAAGCTTGATTGAGATGTGCAATGCGCTACAGTTGTGACGGAACTGAGGAGAGTCTTTCGATGATGACAAGCAAAAACTAATTCTCTTATCGGTATCTCGTAGAATAAGTAGAGCGATGAAGTTTATAGTAGCGGAAACAACAACTTACCGTAACTTGTTCAATCGTGGTTTGTATAAACAGACGTATGATTTACGAATAACAACTCTCATCATATCAAGCTGTGTACGTACAGCGATAGGATGATATGCACAGTGCTACTGTGGGAGAGGAGCCGACAGGTATTCCCGCTAGGTTATTGCGCTCTCCTGTAAAACTATAAATTTACTATTTGATTCAGTTTTAAATATTTGCTTCATGAATAATCGAGTGGGCAATACAGATTCAATATTAAATGGAATCGGAGGCCATGCTGTCAAAAGAACAAACAAAAGTTGCCCAGCAATATTTGTCATTTATTCCAATATCTTCCTCGCCAACCACAAATCGTAAGGTGTATCGATTTCCATTGCGTCCTTATCGTCTATAACAACCACTTCACAATTGTCATTCTGAAAGTAGCCCTCCAGAAGCAGTTTCCTTTTTGCAAAATAGAACATCCCCGTCTCCACCAGCTCGCCGTTCCAATCCTGACGTCGTGGACGCCTACCGGGATCAAAATTTAACGCCACCACTTTGCCGTTCATTCCGATCTTCCATCGCAGCTTGAAGCTTCTCGTGACGCTGAAAACACAATCCGCGTCCATAAGCCTGAATCGACGCAAGGCTTCTCTCAAGTACTCAACCCTCAGAAACGGAGAAGTGCACTGCACTAGCGCAACGTTCTGCGCCCACGCATGTTGATCTAAAAATTGTCGCACCGATTCGATGGAGCTGGTATGATCCAAAGCCACTTCCATCGGACGACGATGAACCCGCACATCACTGCTGTTGGGAAATTCGCGTTCAACCGCCTCGGCAATTCGATCATCCTCCGTCGAAACCCAAATCGATTGAAATACACCACTTTCGAGGACGGTGTGCAGCGCTCGGATGAGAAGTGTTCGATGTCCATCGATTACGGCAAGGTTCTTGAGCGGGATTCCACGGGACCCTCCTCGTGCCAGGATCAGTGCCACGATACTGTCCTGAGAGCTGTTTCCTGGCAATGTTGGGCATCTGAAATGAATTCAAGTGAAATCATAATGCGAGCGCTTTGAAGAGTAATGAGGAAGACTTACGTTGCACTTTCCGCGTGAGCGCACCCGAACACTAGTTGTGAATTGTACAACACCAAAAGCAAAACAAGTCGCATGATATTACTCAAGTCGTTTAGTATTGAGATTGCGTGGTGAAAGATGCTACTTACTGGCGGAAATGGATTATTGGATCTCGTTATTGAGTTCATCAAAGTAAAGCTATGGTGTAGTAGATTGAATGAGGGGGAATTTTGTTGTATGGTTTTGATTCGTAGCGTGCGTGAACGCGCATGAGCACCATTGCCTTTGCTTCGCATGAATTGGTCGGAATCAACGGGTGGGCACAAAAAAAACGGGAATGACTTCATTATTTGCCCATCAGTACAATAATGCTTTCACAAAAATATTACTTTATGTAAATGAATCCGCAGAATTAATCGTTAGAATTGTCGCACACACGCTTTCATTCCAATATTGTCAACAACATGTCTTCGAAGCAGCCCTAGCAGCACACATTTTCCACTTAGGTTACTGCAACTCGTATGTGACCAGATTTAGTCACAAACAAGATGCTGCAACCAATTTTGCCTGACTTGTGCTGCTCGGGAGGAAGTACTGCGGCGCGCTAGTACATTTTTTCAAGCAAACAAAGATCCTGGGAAAAGTACACGGTTGACCATTTTAAGCGTGGAAATGTTTCGAAAGCTGTTGTGTGGCCCCAAATGGCCGGAGCGAATTGTTATGACAGCATCTCTCCGTGGGTGCGTGTGCACGCCACGGAGGTCTGACCAGAAGAGGCTGAGTCATGGCTTGCTGCGCACTGATCGACACGCTGAGGTGTTAATGTATAATCACACGCTGATGGTAATATACTCAAACCCCACATTTCCCTTTTTCTCTCATTAAAAAAGGCAAAAAAAATCCTCTAGCATAGAACGCATTGATTTTTTTAAAGTTATTTGCGCGAGGCGAAGATGATATTGCTTTTGAGAAACCGATGATTTCCTTTGAAAACTGAACTCTAAAATAAACTTGTCGGATCATCGTGGTTTTCAATCGCAGAACAACGAAATGCAAGTTTGTAGGTTGTATCATTTAAATGTTAAACTAAATTGGTAATTGGTCTCACAAAAAAAAACATTTTATATTGTAGTAATAATCTAAATATCTTATACCGTCCATTCAATCCAACTATCAGCTTCATATATAGTAATACCAGCAGGCTGACCTTCAACATATCGATGTTGAACTTGCTAACAACCGCTTAGAACATGTGTTCCAAACTGTGGACCGCGACTCTTAGGGAGGTCGTGGGCTGATCAATGATGGGTAGCGAAAACGTATCTTGATTCATTCTTTTGTCCCTATTTTTCCCCACAAGTCTATCATAGCTAGCATACGATAGATCTCCATGTCTCTCAGATTTCGATAGAACTAGCTTAACTGGTAGTCTCATGTACACTAAAGTCGCCAAGTTATACATTTCAAACTAAATTTATTTTAATCAAAATAAGTGCTTCCATGACCGCTCTTGGGATTTTCTAGATTGTCAACTTTTTTTTCGGCAGTCTCCCAGACACGCCTTGTGGTATTGCAAACCACTCCCATGCTTTGTGATTTTTCTAACCACAATCCATTTTCCAGCGGTCTTCCAGACGCGCTTTGTGGTTTTCCAAACCACAAACCATTTTCCAGCGGTCTTTCAGACACGCTTTGTGATTTTCCAAACCACAATCCATTTTCCAGCGGTCACGCCTTCCAGACACGCTTTGTGATTTTCAAAACCACAATCCATTCCAGACACGCTTTGTGATTTTCCAAACCACAATCCATTTTCCAGTGGTCTTACAGACGCGCTTTGTGATTTTCCAAACCACAATCCATTTTCCAGCGATCTTCCAGACGCGCTTTGTGATTTTTCAAACCACAATCCATTTTCCAGCGGTTTTCCAGACACGCTTTGTGATTTTCCAAACCACAATCCATTTTCCAGCGGTCACGCCTTCCAGACGCGCTTTGTGATTTTCAAACCACAATCCATTTTGCAGCGTTCTTCCAGACGCGCTTTTGTAGCAATACAAACCCATTGCCTTGTGGTTTTTTATCAACAAATATTTTAACACATTAACACATTAACAATTGAATTCAACTCACCTTTTGAAATCAGCGTCAGGATCCAACAAATAACCTGGCAGGATTGCCAAAATGTGTGGCTAGAGATGTCGCAGATTAATCGATTACTTCGATTAATCGATTCATCGTTGTGATAATCGATTAATTTTGAATCGATTATTACCCAACGATTAATCGATTCAATAATCGAGATGAATCGTGAGTAATCGATTAGTTACTAATCGATTAATCAGAATTTTACGACATCATAAGGATGTCGAAAATTAATTGATTATTTCGATTAATCGATTCATCGTTGTGATAATCGATTAATTTTGAATCGATTACTATACAATGATTAATCGATTCAATAATCGACAAGAATCAAGAGTAATCGATTAGTAACTAATCGATTAATCGGGATTTTACGACATCTCTATTTTTTTTTTTCTTGAGCAAGGGTAAACGGAAATCTGCAACCAGACACCTGAGGAGGTACTCAGGTAGTGTGGGGATGGGTATGTCATGTAACTCTTACCCGACCCAATAAAACCAAAACCCTTTCGCCAGTCCGTACCCCCGGCCCGCAATTAAGCAATACATCAGGGGGGGACTATTGAGAACGCTCACGCCTATGCTAACGCACTTGACGTCAATACACACAACATCGACTTCAAGGGTGGCTACCTCACCACCCGTCGATCGCAAGCTATGATAGTAACCTAACGGTCCGTATCATAATCTCACGTTGGAGACGAGCACCCCGACAACAACCACCGCGCGTGAACCGCAATGACCTCTATATCTACATACTGAGGTCCCCGCAGCCCACTGTAACGAAGTGGAAATGGAGTGGAAATGGAGTGCAAATGTCCCGAGCGGATTATTAAGACGCTTCTACCACGATATATGAAGCGTTCTACGATGTGTTAAGCGTTCTATGCCGACGGCGCAGTACTGGTCTTTCGGTTTTTCTTGTTCAAACACTCAATTACGATTGGAATAAGACCTTTTTATTTATGTAACACTATTTAGTTCTTACAATTATACTTTTCTTCTACTATGTAACACTTGTTTCTTATAATTACACTTTTTCCCTAGAAATTAAACTCAAATATTATCCATTTCAACGGATTTCGCACTATTTTCCGTATGAAGTTTTCACAAGTTTCTAACACTTTTTTTCGATACTTATCAAGAGACTCTAACACCGATTCTCGATTTTACCGCGACGGACATTTAACTGTTCACTTTTATCTTTTTCAAGAAGTTAATTAATTTAAACTTAGATCTCGATTCGTGCACTAGTCACGAGGGTCGAGGTGTCTAAGGGACAACCCTGACTCAATTGGAGTATTCGGTAGGCCGGCTAGGGAAACCTAGAAAGCGCCGAATTCCAATAAAGGTGCTGCTGAATATTTGGGACTGACCCCGAGCTCAATTGGAGTATTCGGTAGGCCGGCTAGGGAAACCTAGAAAGCGCCGAATTCCAATAAAGGTGCTGCTGAATATTTGGGACTGACCCCGAGCTTGGAAAAGCGCAGGGTATATATAGTCAATCCGAGTTCTGAATTTCATAATGATTTCATGAATTGCATCAGACTGGACTTTGGACCCCACGAAAGGTCCAAGAATCCTTAAATAACGTAACCATTTTCCTCATCCCACATTAATCTATTCAGACTATGTGGTTTCAATTTAAACTTCGTAAATATTCTCAAGTTTTGGCTTCCATTCATTACTCAACCTTGCATTCTTTATGGATGCTCCCTAAAGTTCTTTTGCACGAAATGCTTGATCAGCTTACTTGAAAAATCCATAAATTCCGAAACAACTTCTTTTTTTTCCAAATTTTATACAATAGTTATTTAATTTCTTGTCATAAATTAGCTAATTCAGCCTTAATATTGGACTTCCATACTTTACGAAACTTTGCCCCCTTTTTTGGATGTTCCCTTTAAAATTCTCTTGGAAAAAATCTGTTCTCTTTCCACTCTCTTAAACTCTCTTATTTCGAGCACACATTCAAGTGGCTACTTCAATTTACTAATGTATTAATTCATATATTTTTATGTATAAAATGAGTATCTCTAAGTCCTGCCCTTTTCTTTACACCTAAACTTGGACATTGCTGTCTCACAGAGTAATGTTCAACAAGTCCCAAATGTTTCATAATGCATGATACTACTAAACCAACGGAGTTGTGAAAATCTTCACTTAAAAATCAGTATTCGAACCCAGCATGGGTTCTTTGTAAAACAGCGTACCATACCGCCGATCAATTAACAGCTACCGTTTGTATTACTCTTTGATTTTAAGTATGCTCTTAAAAATCAATCAATCAATATTTTTCTCTTTCTTTCAACTGGGCTTTGAATTAAATTCCCCTTTCCCTAAAGAATCATTACCCCTTCGGGTCGGCTCTTCCTTTTCCCGAACCACTAAGACCCCAATATCAATATTTCTTTTCAAGTTTATATTGGTAAGAACAAAATCATGTTCTCTCTGTTTTTCATACTGGGCAACAAACCCCTTTAAATCAATACACCTGTATACGTGTATGTAGATTCAATGAAGACTCTTATTGTCTCTATCATTTTGACTAAGTTATTATTCCGCGCTCCTCACCCAAACAAATTCTTTCCTTAGTGTCCTATACATATGCGCCAATGCATCATCATCAATGACGCTATGTACCGGCTATGTACCGCTATATCGTACACTGTCCAATATGTGAGCACGTTTGAACATGTCAATCCACCGCGCTCCAGTTAAGTAAATCTGACTAAGCTGTTTTCGACGGTTTCGCCAAACCGTGATAAGGGTATGCGATATTTCACATAACTTTTAAATTGATGAAAAGTAAATTAACCCAACAATTCCTACATGCAACATTTTAAATTTATGTTGATTGCTTAAATTACTTTGCGTTAAGTAATTGAATATATTCGGCCTTGTTTTTACAATATCTCACTGCCATCAGTATTTAAAAATTGTTTTAGGAAGGTGTCGGCACATAAGGCTGTGCATATCCTTCCATCCCATCGAGTTGAGCATATATAGTAGATTATGCTCAATTGTTTGCGCCGGAAAATCCGAGTAAATATATCGGTCAAACGGTCAAAAGTAACATGAATTCTATTGTCAATAGTGATTTTATGCCACATTGACCCTTAATAACGTACTTGTCGTTCCATTACGTTGGGAAAGGTAATGAACGTTTTCCCTGCGTACAATAATTGCCACTAATAAAATTGAAATATGATGCTCCCTATGTGAATCGCCGGGCGTTGGTCCCTCACCAGTGGCAATGTTTTTGCCCTCTTGTATGTATATTATTCCGTATGCACGATCGTTTATTTTAATTTGTTTTGGATCAGCTGATCGCAAGTAAATGGGTCAGCTGAGTCTGTCTCAAAGTTTTACGCTTTCTTCTATGTTTGGTTTAAAGATTCCTACGATATATCCTGTGATCTGATATGAGGAGTGATGAAGGATCTCAAGGCCGTTCATCTCCTCCCACAAACGAGGTGAAGGTTCATTAAGAAAATGATCCTTCGCTTGTTAGGGTAGGCCAAAAACATATATATTTTTCTATTATATAATCATTCAATGGTCCGTTGTTTATCAATCATTAACTATTATCTGTCATATTTGAACTTTACTTTCGGTGGAGTTTAGTGTTAGAATCTCTTGATGTTATTCGTTCTGTATGTGTTTTTATAAATTCTTTTAATAATAATTTCTTACAAAGTTTACTTTTGGATCTTTGATATGGTTCAGCTAACATTTTTTTGTTATTCTTCAACGCTTCTCTTGACCAAGATTTAAATACATTGATACGTTTCTGAGTTAATATATATAATTATTCCACCGTAATTTTCATGTTCCCTATTATTCTTCTAATTTATCATAACAATCTATTTTTTTCTTGTAATCTTTTAATGCTATATAATTGTATGCGTTTAGCAATTTTTTTCAGATATTTTGCCCTAATTCGTACTCTTTATGTTATTTCAAAATTATTTTTCACCCGTATCTTAGTGTTATATCAACTTATTTTATTATTACAATTTTTTTGTTTGTTTGTTTGTTTTTTTTCTGACCATACTGCATCTATTACGTGTTCTTCTAATCTATCAAATCACCCTGTTATATCCTTTTTTTTTCTTTCGTCGTGTGACCATTTTAATCCTCTAATCTTTTAAGTATTCTCATATTTGCACATAAACTTTCTCGAGAGTTTCTTACCTGATGATGCCTTCTCGAATCGCCTCGCCTTTACTTGGTGTTGCTCTTGCGTCCTCGTAATCATTCGTGTTGTTGATCACTTGGTTGGTTGTAAATCTCGAGCGCAGGGTGTGTTCCTAGTCTGCTGTTTGATTCTTCCGTATCGCCGTTGTGCTTTCTGATGCCTTACTTGTTTCGCCTCTTAAGCTGCTCCTCTCGTGTGGGTACCTTTGTACTGCCGTCTAAATTTGTAGTCTTCGATGAAATTGTTTTGGCCAAGCCATGAGGATGTTTTGGTAAATGATGTCTATTGTTTGTTGTGTGCAAAAATTGCTGTTGTACCGGCCACTTGTATAAATCTGACGTGATATCTCGAGTCTCGAAGTCTCGAAGTCTTTGTTGTTGCTTTTTTTCGCTGTGTATTGGCTTCAGCTTGTGGAGATTTTGATTACTTGATAAGTTACCTTTGTGTCAGACACGCCTCCGTTGTAGTTTTGGGACCTCCGCTTTGAATTTACTTTTTGGGCCGTCTGGTTAAATTGATGAACACTGTTGAATTGTTGATTGTTCTAAAATTTCGTCTTAACGTTGTTTTTATCTTTGTGAGGCGACTTGTATCTGCTCGTTCCGTCATTATTGTGTTACTTTAACTCTCCCAAAATCATCTCCAGGGTTGAATTAAAATCTCTTCTTGCACTTTCGGTTGTGTATGATGATGCTCCTGAATATGTCCTTGCTTTCAGCTTTGTATAATGTCTTGTCATTCACTTGTCTCCAATCGCCTTGTTGAATCCGCCTTTTGTTTTCGTATGATGCACATCCGTCTTCGCCTGTTATTTGTCACTTTAATTCGTATTGTTGATTTCGTATGATGTATTTAACCCTTTCACTTCCTGGTTGAGTTCGCCTTCATTGATAACCTCCGAATATTTCGTCTTCTGTCTCCTGATCCCCCACACTCTCGATCTTCAACCCACCGTATGACCCGTCGTTCCGGTGATACCAATTAACTATGGTATGTATATCGTGAGCCGTTGATGTCTTTCTTCTCTGCCGATGTCGTCTGTTCGTCTTCAATAGATGCTATCTCGACCGTCTCTCGAGTAAGTTGTGCATATTTAAATTTTCTCAAATTATTGTGAATAGTTCACTATCCTATAATTTTTATTATTAGACTTTGCAAATATAAGGACCTGTGTATTAATTCCTTGCTACCTTTTCACATGCTTAAGTTATTATATTTATCACATTTTATTATGAACCTTGTTTACTATTATTATTATTTTTTTTCGATTATTTTGTTTTCCCAGTATTATTCCCATTAAATTTATCTTTGTGTTGTAGCAATGAATGTCTTCTGCAGGTTTTTGGGGACGTATAAATTCAATAAAAATTTCTTCCTGCAAAATACTTGTTGCTACGTCTATCGTGTTATACTTACTTCTTTAGTATTTAGGGCGGTTTTGGTTGAGAAATTGCTACAACCTCTCCCCCCTCATCGATCATGGCTTTAGGCGTGCTTCTGAAATGATACTCAATCCTTGCGATTAATTCATAGTATTTATAAACATTTTAAAATAAAAAAAAAAACAAATGAAAATTTATTAGTTGTACTATAAGCATATGTATATTAGTATGCAAAATTATAAGTTCCTAACTTAATTTGTTATGATTTAGTAAATTATCCTATGGTTATTTTTATTTATTTGATTATTGCATAATAAAGCAATAATTACCAATTACCTTTAATTGAATTAATGTTTCCATTTTTTTCGTATTAGATGTCTGAAATACTTTCCATTTTCAAAGTCCATGATATTTTTAGAGTAATCAAAGATAATAATTCCGTTCTGTTTCATGCTAAGGCTTTGATGGGTGTCCATTCAAGGTTTTTGTGCAACTGTAACATTACTTCGTCATATTTGTGAAAACTGCTTAATACATTTCCTTTTCCCATATTCAGTATATATTTGCTGATGAATATTGTTTCGTCTTCTGTTTGTTTTCCGTAATTTTCCTCTACTTATTATCCATAGTGTTCGAAATAATTTGAGTGTCGCGTCGGTACCTTCGTTTATTGTTGCTATTTGAGTGAGCTCATTTTCTTCTTTTATTTGGCTAACTGTGTCTTTTCTGTTCAACGTTCCATCGATTGTTGTTGTATTCTTTGGGTTGTTCAACCCAGTTTCTATGTCATTAGTATATATCAATTTTTCTTTTTGTCTGTGACTTCTTTCTGTCTTGCATTTCCCCATTTTTAAATTCTCACCTTTATTTCTGTGACGTTGCTCTTTATCTATGCTGTTCTTTTTATTATACTTCTCCTTTTTACTAATTCCTTGTGGATTGAATTCTAGTTTTCTTGCGCAACAAGAAATTTCTCCTTTGAAACAATATAAAATATACCTATCACCCCTCCTATGACTGCAATGGACGTGGTAGTAAACCATGGATTCTTTAAAGGTGCATAAACTAAGTTTTGTAGGACAGTACGTTGATTCTTAAGTTGTTCGACGTTTATCCCTATATCAAATAATCTTTTCTTATCATAGAACGATGATAGAAGATGAAAACAATCAAATGTTTGGTATTAGTTATTGTATTTTTTAATCTGTTATTATGTATTTTCTCTAATTTGTTCCCATTTTAATGATTGTTGTTTGTTCGCTAGGAAAAGCGACAATTTCATAGGGGCCCTTCCATAAGGCCTGTAATTTTGTCCTGCACCCGTTGGGTTGGCTTGAACGAGAACCATATCTCCCCACATGGGCTGCCATTCGTTAGAGTTCTTATCGTAAATTTCCTTACGTTTTTCCTTCGATATTATTAAATTTTGTCTTGCATTTTCATGCAATCTTTTAAAATTATTTTCATTTCTTTACTGTAGTCATCATAGTTTAATTCTGACTCGGTAATTGTATAAATTGATGACGGGATTCTTGCTTTTCTTCCATATAGGAGTTCGAACGGAGTATAATTCGTTGATCCGTTGTTTGTCGTATTATATTCAAACGAGAAGTAGTTTAAGTGTTGATCCCATAATTGTAGATTACCACCTACAAATTGTCTAAGATACATTTTCAATTCTCTGTTAGATCTTTCTACTAAATTTGCCTGTGGGTGATAAGCACTAGTATTAATCTTTCTAATTTTCAAAATTTTGCAAATGTGTTTGAAAAATTTACTCATAAAATTTGATCCTTGGTCTGTAACCAATTCTAAGGGTGTCCCGTACTTGCAAATTAAATTTTCTACAAACGTTCTTGCAACAGTTTCGGCTTCTTGGTTGCTCATAGGTGATACCACCAGAAAACGTGTCAGGTCATCTTGCATGACAAGCCCATATCTGTTTCCCCATTCCGATTCCGGTAGAACTACAATATCCATGTATAATTTTTCGAATGGTTCACAAGCAGTGGTAGTAATTTTCATTGGTATTTTGTGTGATTTACCAATTTTATTCTTTTGACAAGAGGCACACTGCCGAACATAGTTGTCAATATCTCGTCTCATGTTTTGCCACACGAAAATTAATCCAATTCTTTTCGCATCCGGCGTGCTCCGACGTGTCCTCCTAAGGGAGCATCATGAAATTCTCTAAGTATTGTTTCAATCTCATTAGTATTAATTTGAATTCGTTCGGAATCTGCGTTATATAGGCTGAAACTAAGCCATATTTGGTTGCTAGAAATTGTAATATTTCTAATATATCAAACTGTTTTATTTTTCGAAACGATGTGACATGAATTTTATTTGAAGCTTTAATCATAGTTCCATTATCGCTTAAACATTTATCTAATTTCTGGAAAAACTTTCTGCTGTTGATTACTGAATTACTTTTCCCGTCAACAATTATTCCAAATATGTTTTCCTGTGGAATCGATAGTATTCCGTTTTCGCTAAAGTCTTTTATTCCATGCGGTAAATTGGTGATTTGTGAAATTTCATTGTATTTTGATCTACTGTTCAAAATAACGATATTAATATCGGCTGAGTCATCCTTTAGTGATTTTGAAATTACTAATTGTTCTATGTCAATTGAATTTTTCTTTAGATGATTCCAAATATTCTTCGTATGCGTTGGTCATATTGGAATCTTCAACGTCACAATTTTTGTCTATATCATATGATTGAGTCATATCATCATTAATTTGATTTTGATGCGTTACAATAGGCAAGTTTTTGTCGTTGTCTATGTTTGTATTAGGCGAATTATTATCTTTTATTGCATTTACTGGTTCAAACAAGTAGAGTTCCTGCTGTTTTTTAAGCTGCTGACGTGTAACAACAGCAATAATTTGTTCCTCTGATTCTGTGTTTTTGAGAGATTGATTTTCGGCAGTTGGAAGCCGAGATAAAAAATCTGCTACAATGTTCTCTTTTCCCTGTTTGTATCTAATGTCACATTCTAATCCTTGTAATTTCAATCTTAAGCGTGTGAGAATTGGCGAAGTTTCTTTTAAATGCCATAATGAAATTAGCGGTCTATGATCCGTATAGACAATAAACCTCTGATGATATATGTAATGTCTGAAATGCTGAACTGCCCACACTATTGCGAGTAATTCTTTTCGATTGTATGATACCTTTTTTCTGCTCCTATAAGACTCCTACTAGCATAAGCTATGGGTTTATCAATTGAT
The DNA here is from genome assembly GCF_024139115.2 of Armigeres subalbatus. Classification (NCBI taxonomy): domain Eukaryota; kingdom Metazoa; phylum Arthropoda; class Insecta; order Diptera; family Culicidae; genus Armigeres; species Armigeres subalbatus. Next base: position 98,532,299 of record NC_085139.1, on the reverse strand, counting down.
TTTTCATTCGATAGTACCGCACCAATGCCATGTTCACTCGCGTCGGTAGTAATAACTAACGTGTCTTTATAATTTGGTCTGGATAAGAGTGCGTCCGATGTTAAAAAGTTTCTCAGTTCCTCAAATGCAGTCATCCGACCAAACAAATTTAACATTTTTCCTCAATAATTCATTCAAGGGTTTCCGTTTCTCGGCTATTCCAGGTATGAATTTGCCATAGAAGTTCACAGTTCCTAAAAATGATCTTACTCCTTTCACTGTCTTGGGTACAGACATTTCTTTAATAACTTTAATATTATCATTTAATGGTCGTTTTCCATTTCTATCTACCATGTGTCCTAAGAATTTTAACTGAGTTTTCAGAATTTGACATTTCGTAGGCTCAATTTTCAAATTGTGCCTTCTAAGAGCTTCAAGTATTTTAATAAGATTTTCGTTATGTTCCTCTATTGTTTTTCCAAAACAATGATGTCGTCTAAATAAACAATAGCTTTGACATCTTTAATCTCGTAAATTATTGTGTTCATTAATCTTTGAAAGGTTGATGGACTGTTTCTTAGTCCCATTGGCATCCTTGTGAATTCAAAATGTCCTCTTGGTGTTGAGAAAGCAGTTTTGGCTGCATCTTTAGGGTGAATTGGAACCTGATAAAATCCTGACTTTAAGTCAATGGTTGAAAAATATGCACTATCCCCAAATTGTCCATTATTTCATCTATTAATGGAATTGGATATACGAATGGTTTCGTAATCAAGTTTAACGCTCTGAAATCTACTACAATTCGATATTTCTTGTTTCCTTCTTCATCAAAATCTTTCTTCGGAATGCATAACACAGGTGCATTCCATGGACTTTTACTTGGCCTAATAATGCCTTGCTTGTACATCTCATCAATTTCTTCATTAATATGTTTCTTGGTAGATTCTGGAAATCTGTATTGTCGTTTATTAATTGGTACATTTGTTGTGGTTTCAATTTCATGCATTGCAGCATTCGTTATTGTAAGCTTATCTTCTTTCAAATAAAATACGTCGCTATATTTCGCCATAATTTCTTCTATCGCATTGAAGTTAGGTTTCTTTAAATGCTTGAAGTCGATTATTTCTAGTAATTTACTACAGCGTTCATTGCCTCTTATTTGCTTTCGATTCTTGTTTTCTACCAAGCTGTAGTCTTGGTTGGAGTCCAAATCCACAGGTTTCCATTGTATTTCTGAATTCTCTTCCCGATATTCGTTTTCTTCATATTCATCAATATCGTTGTCGCCCATATTATCATTCAATTTTTGTTCTGAAGATTCAATCATTGTAGTTTCGTCGTAATAATATTCATCTGCATGATCCGATCCATATTCCGGACTCATGTTGTTGATAACTTGATTTGGTTTACATATCTCATCATCATTATGCTGCCAATCGTTTTCGAATTGGTTAAAATACGTGTTTTGATTGATCAATGTACTTGTTTGAATTTTGTTAATAGTATGCACGTACCTATTGTTGTTTCTACTTGATATCGAACCTTCGAAATGGTTTGCTACCGCTTTCAAAGTAATTGTTCTGAAGTTTTCACTAATGTTTGATACATATTGTTTAAGGAATTCTATTCCCATGATACCTGGCATTATTAAATTGTCTACTAAGTGAAAAGTAGTTATAAATCTTATTCCATTGATAAGTAATTCTACGTCTGCTCTCCCGAGTGTTACTTTACTACCATTTTCTATACCCACTAGTGTAATTATCTCATCCGTATTAAAACTTTTAACGCCTACATAGCTTAATAAATCATATCTTAATAGGTTTACTGAAGAACCTGTATCTATTAAATATTTTACTTTATTCATGGGCTTGTCCACTGACGCCAACTCCATGAAATATTTATCATTATCATAAGTTAATTCCGTTGTAACTTGAGCTGCAATGTTTGAGTTTTGAATGTCTTGTGGCTTTTCTATATGACCACACGTTTTATCTGATTTTGCTACAAATACAAATCCCATGTCCTCGTTTAGTTTGGCTAATTTTCTGTCGTAAGTATAGCCTCCATTGTTGTCTTTATCTGCAGTGTACACTATGAATTCCTTATTGAATGTGTCTGCTATGTATCTTAAAATGTCTAAACTTAATGTGTCGAGTAAATCTTTAAAGGAGAATACTTGAATAATTTTCGCCAACTTGGCAAATTCTGGACCGTTATGGAATCCATCTATGAGTCCTTTGAAAAATACTTTCGAGTTAAAATCTGTTTCCTTAGTACCATACATTAATATACCCCAAGTTCTTTTATTAGGAAATGAAAAAATTCTTCCATTTAAATGTGGTTTTAGACCATACGGAAGGTCGATGAAATTCTTCAGTTCTTTATAAGCTGATAGATTGTTAATTATTAAAAATGTAGCATCTGTTTCATATTCCTCAAGTATTTTTGTCGTCAATCTTATTGATTTCTGTCTAAGCTGTGGCATTGCTTTTACAAACTCTTCGTAAGGATATGTTTTCCATGTATTATCTTTTGTGTCGACATTGAAGTTGATATTTTCTAGACCATCATTATGTGGGTTCCGAATTGATTCTTGTTGTTTGGAAAAAGTTCAAATCTACCTGATTCATCCATTATTGGTTCAATTATTTCTGAGAATGATCCAGTTGTTTCGGGTTTCGAAGATTCTGTTGTGATAGATTCGGAATCTATATCGCTTTTAAAGTCATAATTCTGTTTATTCTGTTGGATAACCGAATCGATGTTTTTCTCGTACTTATCTCTTTCTTCATATTCTATTAAATCCTTGCTTACAAATCCGTAAACATTTAGAGAAGTGTTCTCTGATCTTTTTAGTTTAAAACGTGTTTCCTCGAAATTCATGTATGTTGATTCGATATGCTCCTTAGCAGATTTGTACCCAATTTTGGCTGGTACTCCTAATTTATCCACCACGTGGAATTTTGTCGGTATGATTAGTTCTCCTATTGTTAAATGAATCCATATTGTTCCAATGGATGGCACTTGTTTACCATTTACGCTTATCCATGCATGTTTGAATGGGTCTATTTTTGTTGCTCCGACTTTGATTGCGGTGCTCTGATGAATGAAATTATAACAGATACTTGTATCCAAGTAGTATCTCTCATTGTATTGTGGATTTTCTGCGGTTGCCAGTTTCCAATAAAAACCGGTTGAAAAGCCTCCGTACATAGGGCTTGTTGCAAATAATTTTCCTGTTTCTTCTTCTTCGTATTGTGCATCAGTATCATATACTTGTGTATAAAAACAGTGGGATCCGTCTATCTTTTCCTATCCAAACCCCCATGGTTTAGTTTTTTGCTTCTGATTGTATTCAAAATTTCGGTCATTCCAGTTTCCTTCACGTAATGGTTCGAATCTTCTGTTTTCAGAGTTTGAATTTCCGTTCGTATTAAAGTAATTTCTATTTCCGTTGTTTTGATGCGGTGATTCATTCCGATAATTTTGATTCGAATTGTTTCTATTGTTTTGGCTATGATTGTTGTCATATTGGTTACCGTTATTTCTGTAAGAATTTTGTTCAAAGTTGTTTCGTTCGTTGCGAGGGAATTGTAATGTCTGTCATTTCTTGAATAGTTATCATTTCGATTTCGATAACTATTATTATTCGGATATCCGTAGTTCTGATTTTGCTGGTAGTTATTAGATTGCCCATTGAAATGGTTTCTGTCATTATTTCTATTCCTTTGATCATTTCTGTCGTCATGGTCAATGTTTCTGTTGCTGTAAAAATTGTTTCTGTTTCTGAAATTTCCGAAGTTTTTTCTTTGGTTGTTGAATTTTTGCTCTTCTTTTTCAAGTCTGTGTGATTCTGCAATATGAGCATCCTGCAATCTATGCTCAATTTGTTCTATCTGCTCCACATCTATACATTCCTCCTGCAGATAAGTTATCAAGTCTTCCAAACTATCCTCCTTATGTGCTTTGGCTAAGTTTTCAAGTTTCTATTTTTAAGCCCTCCTAAGAAATGGAGTCGTAAGTTTCTGAGAGCGTATGAATTTTCGCCGCCCCTCTGTTCGCTTCATATTCATCAATGTGTTGTTTCATAGTAAGCACCCTATCTTTGTAACTTTGAAAGGTCTCTGTTTTCCCTTGTTCCAACGTTTCAATCTTTTGAAACAATTCTTCTAATTTCAATTTTCCTTTGAATTCTCTTTGCAAATTATCTCTAATTTCTACCCAAGTATCGGCATGTATTCGTTTGAAATGCAATGCTGCTGGTCCTTTCAATTTGGATAATATTACATGAATGAGTTCCGTTTCGGTTTCATGGATCTCATTCTGATCATTCCTTGGTGGAATGAATTTTGTAAAATAGTCTGCTTGGAACAAAAAGCCATCCAATTCAGCTGCTGTTCCTCGAAATTCTGGAATGCATTTAATTGCTTTTTCTGTGGGGAATTCGTAAGCCATTTTGTTCAAGAATGATTTGTATACCGGCTCAAATTTAACACTAAATTCTTGTAGCTCGTTTAATATCAAAGATTTGGTATCGATTTCAGATTGATCAGCGTTATTTAATGTAGATGATAAAAGATTAGGATCACGTATTGGTCCAAAATATAAATCTGTGCCAGATATGGACACGTTCAGATTCGAAAAATCCTCAATACTAATTGGAAAATGATCTTCACTAACACTCACACGTCTATTCCTCAAATTATGAAATTTTCCTGCTTGAATTTCAGAGTTCTTTTCCGTATTTCTTTTTGTTTTGGTATTTTCTAATATTTGAATACAATTTTCATATTTCTTTTTCACAATATCCAGTTTATCTGTTAAATCATTCCAAATTTCAGTTTCGTTTAATTGTTCATATTTTTGGACAATGTTCTCGAATTCTTCTAACGCCGTTTTTAAGATTTCTGTTTTATGAAAAATACCCTGTAAAGACCTGGTTCTGGTTCTATTTTTGTTTAAATTATCGAATTCCTTAAAAAAGAATTCTCGAATTTGTTCTAATTGTTCAGAATCTTTTTCAAATGAATCGTCCAAACTTGACATTTATTTGAATAATGTCAAAATCAGCAAATATTTTCACTATTGATGATGAGAAATAATATCCAACATGTTTTAAGGCATTCAAATTAAAGAAAAAGGTTTGTTACTTACCATATTAAAATTCCATGTATTATTGTTGTTTCCATATCTAAGACCTGGTGCTCGATCTTGTGGTCGTTTTTTTGTATTTTTTCTCCGCAAAACCACTTCTACTTATCTGATGTTTGTTCTTATTTTCTTCGGCACTGATTTTCACTTAATCAAAAATTAGCGTTCCTCTGTTGCGAAAACAGTCTTTTTCCGCTGTCACCATATGTAACGGAGTGGAAATGTCCCGAGCGGAATATTAAGACGCTTCTACCACGATATATGAAGCGTTCTACGATGTGTTAAGCGTTCTATGCCGACGGCGCGGCACTGGTCTTTCGGTTTTTCTAGTTCAAACACTCAATTACGATTGGAATAAGACCTTTTTATTTATGTAACACTATTTAGTTCTTACAATTATACTTTTCTTCTACTATGTAACACTTGTTTCTTATAATTACACTTTTTCCCTAGAAATTAAACTCAAATATTATCCATTTCAACGGATTTCGCACTATTTTCCGTATGAAGTTTTCACAAGTTTCTAACACTTTTTTTCGATACTTATCAAGAGACTCTAACACCGATTCTCGATTTTACCGCGACGGACATTTAACTGTTCACTTTTATCTTTTTCAAGAAGTTAATTAATTTAAACTTAGATCTCGATTCGTGCACTAGTCACGAGGGTCGAGGTGTCTAAGGGACAACCCTGACTCAATTGGAGTATTCGGTAGGCCGGCTAGGGAAACCTAGAAAGCGCCGAATTCCAATAAATGTGCTGCTGAATATTTGGGACTGACCTGAGCTCAATTGGAGTATTCGGTAGGCCGGCTAGGGAAACCTAGAAAGCGCCGAATTCCAATAAAGGTGCTGCTGAATATTTGGGACTGACCCTGAGCTCAATTGGAGTATTCGGTAGGCCGGCTAGGGAAACCTAGAAAGCGCCGAATTCCAATAAATGTGCTGCTGAATATTTGGGACTGACCTCGAGCTCAATTGGAGTATTCGGTAGGCCGGCTAGGGAAACCTAGAAAGCGCCGAATTCCAATAAAGGTGCTGCTGAATATTTGGGACTGACCCCGAGCTCAATTGGAGTATCCGGTAGGCCGGCTAGGGAAACCTAGAAAGCGCCGAATTCCAATAAATGTGCTGCTGAATATTTGGGACTGACCCCCTGATTCAATTGGAGTATTCGGTAGGCCGGCTAGGGAAACCTAGAAAGCGCCGAATTCCAATAAAGGTGCTGCTGAATATTTGGGACTGACCCCGAGCTTGGAAAAGCGCAGGGTATATATAGTCAATCCGAGTTCTGAATTTCATCATGATTTCATGAATTGCATCAGACTGGACTTTGGACCCCACGAAAGGTCCAAGAATCCTTAAATAACGTAACCATTTTCCTCATCCCACATTAATCTATTCAGACTATGTGGTTTCAACACACTAAAAAATCATGGAATTTACATGTGACCGAACCTTTGATGCACTTAAATTTGTTGACGCTTAATTTAAAATTAGACTCAAATTTATGTTCGACTCAATGTATCTTCCGAGAAAAAAAATCAAAACTAACATTTTGATTTTTTCGACCTGGGAGACGTAAATTTACAGGATTTTTACATTTTACATTTACATTAATAATATCGCTGACATCTTGGCAATCAGTAGTTTTTTCGTTCGGTACGTGCGCGGTATGAAAAATTCAACCGGTGTCGTATCGGTGTTGTGCGGCTTATTTCTGATTTTTCATAAATTCATCTGGCGTATTAGAGTGTTTGACACGCACACGTTGTGATTTTGGAAATTTTTATTTCATTTTGCAAGTGATTTTCCAGTTCGAAGTCGAGTCGAAATATCAAACATCATTTGCAGAAATATGTGCGTCAGCTGCAAGCTGCTTTGAAGTGAAAAAAACGGTGAGAGATTTTCTCCATTTCTATTTAGGATCAAATATGTTTTAATAAACTGTGAAGTGCTACATATAAAAAAGTTGTGGAATTAAGTGAATCGCCCATAATGTTCCTTCACGTAGAAGTGAGCCTCATTTTTGCTGCTCACTTTTACGTCATGACGTGTATTTTTTTTTTGTTTTTTGCTGGCCATGTAATTTTAAATCCGGACATAATTTTATGTTAAACGAGCCGCTCCTTTTATGTGCATGTTATGTGCCATAATTTTACACGAATATTTTTAAGTGTGAATTTAAACTTCGTAAATATTCTCAAGTTTTGGCTTCCATTCATTACTCAACCTTGCATTCTTTATGGATGCTCCCTAAAGTTCTTTTGCACGAAATGCTTGATCAGCTTACTTGAAAAATCCATAAATTCCGAAACAACTTCTTTTTTTTCCAAATTTTATACAATAGTTATTTAATTTCTTGTCATAAATTAGCTAATTCAGCCTTAATATTGGACTTCCATACTTTTACGAAACTTTGCCCCTTTTTGGATGTTCCCTTTAAAATTCTCTTGGAAAAAATCTGTTCTCTTTCCACTCTCTTAAACTCTCTTATTTCGAGCACACATTCAAGTGGCTACTTCAATTTACTAATGTATTAATTCATATATTTTTTTGTATAAAATGAGTATCTCTAAGTCCTGCCCCTTTCTTTACACCTAAACTTGGACATTGCTGTCTCACAGAGTAATGTTCAACAAGTCCCAAATGTTTCATAATGCATGATACTACTAAACCAACGGAGTTGTGAAAATCTTCACTTAAAAATCAGTATTCGAACCCAGCATGGGTTCTTTGTAAAACAGCGTACCATACCGCCGATCAATTAACAGCTACCGTTTGTATTACTCTTTGATTTTAAGTATGCTCTTAAAAATCAATCAATCAATATTTTTCTCTTTCTTTCAACTGGGCTTTGAATTAAATTCCCTTTCCTAAAGAATCATTACCCCTTCGGGTCGGCTCTTCCTTTTCCCGAACCACTAAGACCCCAATATCAATATTTCTTTTCAAGTTTATATTGGTAAGAACAAAATCATGTTCTCTCTGTTTTCATACTGGGCAACAAACCCCTTTAAATCAATACACCTGTATACGTGTATGTATATTCAATGAAGACTCTTATTGTCTCTATCATTTTGACTAAGTTATTATTCCGCGCTCCTCACCCAAACAAATTCTTTCCTTAGTGTCCTATACATATGCGCCAATGCATCATCATCAATGACGCTATGTACCGGCTATGTACCGCTATATCGTACACTGTCCAATATGTGAGCACGTTTGAACATGTCAATCCACCGCGCTCCAGTTAAGTAAATCTGACTAAGCTGTTTTCGACGGTTTCGCCAAACCGTGATAAGGGTATGCGATATTTCACATAACTTTTAAATTGATGAAAAGTAAATTAACCCAACAATTCCTACATGCAACATTTTAAATTTATGTTGATTGCTTAAATTACTTTGCGTTAAGTAATTGAATATATTCGGCCTTGTTTTTACAATATCTCACTGCCATCAGTATTTAAAAATTGTTTTAGGAAGGTGTCGGCACATAAGGCTGTGCACCACCCACGACATGTTGGTTGTCGGGATGAGCAAAGTGTTCACTGCATCACAGGTGCCCTTACTGCACACGTTGGTTTTGTTCAAGACGCCACCACCGCTGCAGTTTCGACATAATCTGTCGAGATGCTGTGTTCACCGCATTCCATATAGCTTCCTCCCGGCACATCCTCTCGACGAGGTTGTCCGGGGTTGTATCCATACCACTAATAAGCAGCATGGCATTGCGTTCTATCTCGAATCGCGGGCATGCGAACATCACATGCTCTGCCGATTCTACCTCACCTACACATTCAGGACACTCCGCAGAATCTGCGAAGCCAAACCTGTGTAGGAATTTCTTAAAGCAGCCATGTTCAACACCACAACACCTGTGTTAGGTGGAAGTTGACTTGACCATGCTTCCTATCAACCCAGTTGGACACATCTGGAATCAGTCTGTGGGTCCAACGACCTTTGACTGCGGTGTCCCATGCTCTTTGCCATTTAAGCAACGAAGCTGCTCTCTTGACACGTCGCACTTGCACCGAGTCCCTTTCGTTGTAGCACTCCACATCCTCCTCTAAGAGTGTGTCGATCGGCATCATTCCGGCTATAACGCACACCGCCTCATATGATATGGTGCGATATGCGCTCGCGACACGTAAGCACATCAGCCGGTGTACTCTGATCAATTTCTTTATATTGTACTCGGCTTTTAGTGCTACGGCCCATGCCGGCACGCCATAACGGATGATAGACAATGCTACGCCAGCTATCAGCCTACGCACTTGACTATGCACCGCCGATCTGTTGGACATCATTCGTGATAAAGATTTTATCGCCAATGAAGCCCGCTGACATGCATAATCGACGTGGCTCGTAAAATTGAGCTTATCATCGATCATCACGCCCAGATGCTTGAGAGACCTCACGGAGTTAACTGTGCAGGTCCCTACTCTTACTCTCGCCTGTCGCAACCCATGACGGTTATGCACTACCACGACTTCCGTCTTGTGATGTGCAAGGGACAACCGCCTCGAGTTGAGCCATTCCTCCACTCTGCCAATCGCGTATGAAGCCTTCAGTTCGACTTCGTCGAGAGTGTCTCCTGTTACCTCTAGCATTACGTCATCCGCGAAGCCTTCTATTTTCACACCGGCCGGGAGACTTAGGCGTAATACTCCATCGTATATAATATTCCACAGAACCGGTCCAAGGATCGATCCATGTGGAACACCCGCGGACACTACGATCGACTTTTGACCAGCATCAGTGTCGTATAACAGCACCCTATTCTGAAAATAGCTTTTCAGTATCCTGCACAGGTAATCCGGAACTCTCAATCGGTGCAGGGAGTCAGGAATTGCTGCCCAGCTAGCATTGTTAAACGCGTTTTTTACATCAAGTGTAATCAACGCGCAGTACCTAATACCTCTTCGAGAGGTTTATCGCTATCTTGGCCGTATCCGTTACCGCTCGAATTGCTTCGATGGTAGAACGGCCCTTACGGAAGCCATACTGGTTGCTAGATAAGCCACCAGCACACTCTGTATAAGCCGACAACCTATTCAGAATGACCCTCTCTAGCAGCTTTCCAGCTGTGTCGAGTAGGCAAATTGGTCTGTATGCCGAAGGATCCCCCGGCTGTTTGCCAGGCTTCGGTAATAGCACCAATTTCTGCCGTTTCCATCGATCTGTGAAGTTTCCTTCGTCCATGCATCTCTGGAGGCAGCTCCTGAACATATCTGGATTGGCAAGAATGGCGTGTTTAAGGGCCAGGTTTGGAATACCATCCGGGCCTGGCGCCTTATTGAGCTTAAGTTTTCTTGCGGCTACGATAAGCTCTTCGTTAGTCACTAGCGGTACCACGTCAACTGACTCGTATGGTGTAGCGGGCCAGTTCGATGATTCATGCCTCGGAAACAACCCGTCGACTATTTTGGCCAACATCCCCGGAGATTTCTCAGGTGGCGTGGTATTGGTCCTAGCCATCACCATCCTGTATGCATCTCCCCATGGATTGTCGTTTGCCATCCTGCACAGCCGCTCGAAGCAGGCTCTCTTACTACATTTGATCTCGTAGTTCAGAGCTCTGCTCGCTGTCTGGAACACCCTGCGTCTCTCGACCTTATCAGCGTCTGTTCTGGCACGTCGCAGCCTTCTCTTTGCTCGAAGACAGGTTCTACGAAGGTCTGCAATTGTGTCAGTCCACCAGTACACAGGTTGCCGGTTTCCGGGAGGTTTGGTCCTCCTAGGCATCGTCACATCGCATGCACGGGTTAGTACATCGATTAACTCGTCGCCACTTAATCCCGTTGTTCGCGTCTCCCATCGTAGTGATTCCTTCAAGAGTTCTGGGTTGAACTGCGAGGTGCGCCATCGGCTTTGCCGATCCGCCTTGTGGTTGCTACGGGGGTATACCGGATCATAAAACGAATTTCCTGATGATCGCTGGAGGTATGCCCCTCATGAACCTCCCATTCTGGCTCCACCGTCCATCCCGCGCTGCAGAAGGTCACATCGATGCATGAATCACCGTTCGGTCCCCTGAACGTTGGCACTTGGCCTTCATTCAGCAGGACTACGTTCAATACCGCTAGCGACTCTAGCAGGGTATGACCTCTGGCGTTTGTGGACCGGGATCCCCAGTCCACTGCCCACGCATTGAAGTCGCCTGCTACAACTAACGGTTTTAAGCCAATTAGTTTTGCTGCAAGAATATCTACTACCCTAGTAAGGCTTGTTCGCGACAAAATCTGGACACATAACTTTAAGAATCAACATAAACTGCTGTTGGTTTAATTCGGTACGTTTTTCACTTCAAATGGCTTCATTCCTTATCGATGCTTCGATGTATGCACGAAACTTGGTGACATTTGAATTTTCTAAGAAATAATACGTGCCGAATGATCTGGCATCCTCAGTAGAATTTGTTTCGAGCTCGTATCCTTCTGGTGGCTCATAAAATCCGTTTTTGTTCCAATCTCTGACGTTTTAGATATTGTCGAACAAGCATCGACAAATTTTAAAACGCTTTGAGCAGTGTTCACATGAAAACAAAATGTTTTTAGTCATTTTCTGGATCGAGAGACCCGAATTTCAATTGCGACTGCACACAATTCTTTCCGAACCTGCAATTCCTTCGACGCCATTATTCACTACGTACTTGTACCACTCATAAGAAATATATTTTCAGAAAGTACAGACATAGATTCATCAATCTACGAAATATTTCACTCGTTGATGAGCTATTTCAAAAGTTATACGTGTTTAAAGGTGTCCAGATTTTGTCGCGTACAAGCCTTAAACTGCACTATACTCCACCTGGGAGGACAGTAGCAGCTACAAAAGTAAACACCGTTTACCTTTGCTATAACGAAACCCTCGTCATCAGGTGATGATACTATCTCCTGGATGGGATATCGCCCGCAAGTCCAGATGGCCACCATCTGAGACTTATCCGCAATCCAACTACCCTAGTAGCACACATATTACACATAGGTTACTGCAACTCATATGTGACCAGATTTAGTCACAATCAAGTTGCTGCAACCAGATTTGCCTGACTTGTGCTGCTCGGGTACCGTTACCGGCAGGGATGCGGTATGGATCGGACAGCAAAGCTACATCAGCTTTACACTCAGTAACCGACTGTTGTAGCAGCAATTGAGCCGCCTTGCAGTTGTTCAGATTCAGCTGTGTTACCTGCGTGTCTGGATCCTTCTAGAGGCCGGACAAGCCTGGACACCGGTGAGGTGTCTGTTGTCTGTACCGGGGGACAGATCAGACACCTTGGTGCAGCCTGACAGGTGCGAGCTTGGTGGCCTTCAGCTCCACACCTACGGCATAGCTTACTGCGATCAGGTCCTTTACAGTCATAAGACTTATGACCGTTGCCAAGACACCTGAAACAGGTCTGAAGCGGTTGGCTTATACTTAGCGGACATACCGACCAACCCACTTTCAGTTTAGCCTTATCCATTACCTTTTGGCCTCAGCCTGAGGTACTTGGAATGAGGCAACCTGCATTCCGCGAAGCTTTTGCGTAACCGAACCGTAGATTCCTGGATCTCGACATTGCACTGATCTCTCAGTGCGTCGACCAGGTCTCTAGGCTCGGTTACTTCATCCAGGCCCTTGCACTGGATGTTCGAAACTGGACATAGGGCTCTTACTTGAACCCCATCGCCCAGCACTTCCTCCGTCAACTTTTGTACTCAGTACTCTTCTGAGCAGCATCCCGCTTCAAGACGAGAATCATCTCGCCTAAACGCGTCCTTAGAATCCAGTTAACATCCTCACCTAGGCCAGCGACATTGTCATTACCTAACATGGCCTTCAAGACTTCGGCGTAGCTCTTGTCGTCAGTACTGACGATAATCGCCTCGCCTCTGTCTTTACGCTTACCACTGACATTGGAAGGCGCACCCGTCTCCTTCTGGGCTCTACCCTTCTTAACAGTGGCGCGTATCGCTCCGCCTGCCGCTTTCTCTGCTGCCTGCTGCCGTTGCCTTCTCGCCTTCTTGGGATTCACGACCTCCCTCCACGGTAGATCTTCCTCCCGGCGAGCTTCAGTGGTCCTCGATGGTGGGGGCACTGGGTTCACCGGCTTGGGATGGCCATCCTTCTGCTCGACCTTTTCCTTTTCTCTGGCTTCGGGCTGCGGACTTCTCGACAGCTGCTTTCAGGTTCGCCTCCTGCGTAACCTTACTCAGCTTCGGGGTCGCCCCTGTTACAGCCATCCTTTGCGGAGTTCCTCGACCTGGCTCTCCGCCAGTCGTTTGCCCTCGGACAGGAGACGAATTTTCGATTCTGCCTCCTCTTTGTCCTTATCCGCCTGCTTCCGCTCCTTGACAAGTTTGCGGAGCTCTCTCCGCACTCTTGCTGGCCTCTAGTAGGGACCCCCACTCCGATTTGGCCTCAACTACTAGGGCACAGAGTGCCTGCACAGCAAGTTTCAGATCCTTGCTGTACTTAACCCGGTTGTCTAGGAACGACATAATCACGTCGGATACCTCCGTGACTACATCCATCGTGTGAGCACCGCGTTCTTCGTGGTTCGCCATCACAGATTTGATGACGCGGGTCAGGGTGGGGCCGTCCATCTTTACTTCAACCGGCACCTCCTCAGACCCTCCACGGGCTTCTCCATCGCCTTCCCCCGGCGATCTTTGGGGAGACCTTTCAAGGCCGCTACGTCTGGTGAAAGGGTTCTCCTTACCACCATTCGCCTCACCTGCATCCCTCGACGTTTTGTGTATTGTGTTGTTAGAATTCATCGCTGTTGGGTCCTCCCTGCGGCTGCTGTCGAATCCTGCTGGTGTAGTCGCCTTCGCGATCCCATGGTTATCTATACATACCTTGCGGCATGCAGGGAGGCCATGCGAGGGTTGACACTTTCGTGTTCAGAGCCAGATCAGCGCTAGTCAGGGAAAAGCATCTGAGCCGACTCCCACTCAGCTGCCAGCTGAGCGACAGGATTGTACCGCGTGCTACAAGGCCCGCCACGGTTTTAGGGGACGGAAGACAGCCTGGCCATTAGCCCATTCGCCGTTTCAGGTCGGTGTCACCCGGCCTTACTAAGAGAATAGAATAACCAGACTACCAGCCCTCGCGTTCACAATATCTCAATATCCAAAAACAAGACCAATAACATGCAACCAGTATACCATAATCAGGATCTTACTGGGATCGATCCTGATGTGCCAATGGCACTCCCTGGGCTTGTGCATTTGAAGCGGCACACAGTCGCTTTGATAGAGTCTGCTTACGGGCACTTGTAGTTTTTTGGGAGGGATTTTAGCAGAGCCCACTGCTAAATCCCACCACGCCCTAGGCAGTTCTCCCTGACTCACAGACAGCTGGGGAGGGGTCGTCAAGCCCTTGGACATGGTCCCTGCTGCCCTCATCTCTATGTGTGGCCCCAAATGGCCGGAACGAATTGTTATGACAGCAGCTCTCCGTGGGTGCGTGTGCACGCCACGGAGGTCTGACCAGAAGAGGCTGAGTCATGGCTTGCTGCGCACTGATCGACACGCTGAGGTGTTAATGTATAATCACACGCTGATGGTAATATACTCAAACCCCACAGCTGTCATAGGGTTTTGACGTAGGACTACGTCTGTGTTTTCTATATTGGGGTACACTTTACGATTGCGAAAATCAGGGACCGTCACGAAAATATGATAGACTTTAAACTTTAATATCTCAGCCGTTTCTCGATGGATTTGCAATTTTTTTGGACCATTCGATCAAGGATGAGTCAACGCTTCTTTGTATTTATTTGAAAATACAGGTTTTTAACTATTTATTATCGATAATTAATAAAAAGTTTAGAAATAGGTAAACCAACCAATCACGTACATGCATCACTGGCACAGACATCAAAAATCAATCACTTGCGGGTTTGGATCTAATCTAATCTAATCTAATCTCATACTTGCGCAGCCAATACTTGAAAGCATCCTGGAAAATGACGGTTTCTAAATTCCGTCATTTTTCTTTTCATACGGCCAGGCCAACTACGCAGTATGTACCGCAGAGATGATTTCTAGATACTGAGCGACTTCAGAATTTTTAAACCCTTAAAGTCGATCCATACCATGAAATGGAGGGGAAATGAAGAAAGCGTGGACCTCCCGTACCAAACGCTTCCAGTAGTATGAATAGTAATCAAATATTATATAATTGAGTTTTTCGTTGGGAGCGAAGCTATTTAAAAGTTATGAAAGGCTCCATTCGGCAAGTGATGGTTGACGTCGTGTTCAGAATAACTACGTTCACTATAAATAAAAAAGGAAATCATCATTAGTAGACGATAACGTCAGCTTCTTTCCTCGATGACAGATGTGATGACAATTCTGAAAATAAACAATAGAAGCACTAGCACAATATTAGAAGATTAGACACTTTAATGATACTCCTGTTATTTTTTTAAATGCTTTTCCAGACTGCTATCAGAAATCAAGGGGGGTTTAATCCTTGATTCCAATCTAAGAAAAACATTACAAGGACATGAGTATTACTATTTGCGGTCGGGAAGCATCTAGGAAGTTGGAAGGAAGGATTAGTTTAGTATTTACTTAATGACTTACCGACAATTTCATAAGTATTACGGAATTGGAAATTGGGGAAGGTTTCCGTTGGGTCAGGATTTGCCTGTAGCTGGCAATGTGACCGTGGTAGATCTTACCCCGTAACACACCACGTAAAGGTGTCTACCCAGCATTACGGGAAAATCACTTGCGGGTTTGGATCTAACAAAAACAAGATTTCACGCAGAGCGGACGCATCAAAGCGATCGCAGCGGAGCGGGCACAGCATCACGGAGGCGCTGGTAACATTTTCAACGGAAATCCATCGCATTGGTGGTGGTCCTCGGTGTGTTGCTGCAGATCATTCAACCTCAACGAACCAGCATTTTATATGAAGAAAAGATTGACTATAAAAATAGCACTGTTGCGATCCCGTGCCGCTAGTGGCGATGCTTTTATTACATTATTGGGAAAGCGCATTGGGGAAAGAAAATTGGTTCTTCTCAGGACTAACATTTTCTGAACAGAAAGGTTTAATTGCAAAAATGGACTGTTTCGGTGACATCGGCGTTTGGCATGGAAGCTTGGTTTATGTTAGGGATTGCATCTATTCAAATTTACGGGCTTAATTTATTGAATACAAGAAAGTTGCTTTTCGGCGCGCAACCCATTTTGATCGGGATTCCGCAAAGAGCGGTTTAACCATTTATAAGGCAGTATGGCAACAATATTGCCACCAACGAATTATATGTTTTTCTGTTTATTAACAAGAGCTATTTCCTATGTAGTGACTATACTTACTACCTAGTAATCCCCCAGATGAATTTACATAAAATTTGAAATGTCAAATTGAGAACGGTTTTTTAGGGACAGATCGTAAGTTTCGAGTGGAAGATGGATTTTCAGTTATAATTCGTTGAAAAATGACGACAAAGATATACCTTTTCCCATTGGTAATAATTATTTTGAATCTGTTAGATTATGGCGTGATTAGCGTAAAAATACTTTGCCTTTCTTGTATATTTTGTTTTTGGATTTTGGACAAAATTGCTTGGGAAAAAAGCGCAAAACAATTTTTTTCCACATATGATGCGTTTTTCAACTAGGGCTCTTCGCTAAAAAATGTAACGTGCCTTGTTTTGACTTGTTTTACGTAAAACCTATTTTTTTGTTGCATTTTCCCGCTTTCAAGGCAGTAGCAAATAACATGTTCCGGCATTGTCTGTCAAAATGGCTCGCGCGCGCCGACAAGCAGCTTTCTTATATCTATTGAAGAAATTCCATTAGCCCCGCCCCTTCATTAATCGTTATGAGTGCGCATTATATTTACACCCATATCAGTCACAAAGGGGCGGGGCTAACGGGCTTAATTTATTACACACAAGAAAGCTGCTGTTCGGCGCGCGCGAGCAATTTTGATCGAAATTCCACAAAGGGCGGTTCGACATTCGATGCAGCGGAGCGGACACAGCAGCACGAAGGAGTGGGTGGCAGTGTGGAAATGCTGAAAATTTATTTCAAATTTTGGAGCCTTAGCGAAAAATCATCAAGTGGCGGTCTCACAGTTTCAACGCAAGGAGCCGGCAAGCGTTTGGATGCAGTTGGTTATTGGAAAGTCGTATTGGAAAATGGAAAACGGTTCTTCTCAGGACCAACATTTTATGGAAAGAAAGAGTTAATTGCTAAAATGGATTGTTTCGGTGGCATCGGGTTTGGCGTGGTAACTTGGTTGCTGTTAGTGATTCCATCCATTCAAATTTACTTCATCATCTCCCTCCGACGCGCTATCAAATTCGCTATTTACGATTGAGTTTTGTACTTTAAAGAAAGATTATTTCGGATAGTCGGATCAATCTTCTTTTGTTTAAAATGGTGGCTTTTGTATAAAATCAATGACGACGCCAACTCAGTGGAAACTATCTACAGTAACCATCCATCGGTGAACGTCGCTCGGACAGACAGATGCCAAGAGATAATGTTTTGTAATATGAAGAAACTTCGTCTTGAGTCAAATTTCTGTTGTTATTCCTCGCACCAATACGCATCTTAGATAAACAACATCTCGTAACCAAATTCATAATCTTGCGAGAAAATTTCATTGGATTCTCAGTATTCTGCTGCGGAATCCCGATCAAAATAACTCGCGTGCGCTGAAAAGCAGCTTTCTTATATCTAATGAAGAAATTTCATTAGCCCCGCCCCTTCATTACTCGTTATGAGTGCAAATTTTATTTACACCCATATCAGACCACAAAGGGGCGGGGCTAACGGGCTTAATTGATTGAATACAAGAAAGCTGCTGTCCGGCGCGCGCGAGCCATTTTGATTCGAGCGGTTCGACATTCGATGCAGCGGAGCGGACACAGCAGCACGAAGGAGTGGGTGGCAGTGTGACAATGATGAAAATTTATTTCAAATTTTGGAGGCTGAGCGAAAAATCATCAAGTGCCGGTCGGACAGTTGCAACGCAAGGTGTCGACAAGCGATTGGATGAAGTTAGTTAATGGAAAGACGTATTGGGAAAAGAAAATTGGTTCTTCTCAGGACCAGCATTTTATGAAAAGAAAGAGTTAATTGCGAAAATGGATTGTTTCGGCGGCACCGGGCTTAGCGTGGTAGCTTGGTTGCTGTTAGTGATTCCTTCATCTCCCTCTGCTGCGCTATCAAATTTGCTAGTTACGATTGAGTTTTGCACTTTGAAGAAAGTTCATATCCGATTGTCGGATCAACCTTCTTTTGTATAAAGACCTTTTCGGAGGACACCATCTTAAAAAATTACCGAAATAAAGGAGAAACAAGTAGAATCAGAAGTGGCGTGAAACTAAACGCAAATATATTTATTTGCAACGTTTGGTTTTCGCCCGCGATGTAAGCGTACGTGGCAAAGTACGGATTGTGATGTTCCCGACTGAAAGCCAGTCGAGTGGCTTCAGCGACCGATGAGTCATGTTAATTCCATGGTTAGAGACTCAAAGTCCATCCAACTGGGAACAATATTCGACTTCTTGATTCAGTTGGCCTCCGAGCAGTTTGCTCAATGTTAATAAAACGACACAAATTATTATGACAAATACTATCAATTTCGAATAGCTACGTAGTCCTACGTCACCTTTGCGTACAACCCGATTGGGCTGCACCTTTGAGTTTTTTGGTCTGCTGAGACCCACTGTATACAAAGGTGATTATAAGGCCAAAGGCACTAAGCAACTCATAAGCAGGATCAGAAGCTGCATCCGAAAAATCGATGTGGCAGAGCCGTCCTGCGGTCTTGTCATACGAGCAAGACTAAATTACACCCTACGGCGAACAACGGACCATATGTTAATATTCATTAGTCCAAAGTTGAAGACTAAGGAGAACTATTTATATAACATCCATCAGATTGAACTGTACTTCTTTGTAGTTTTTTTTTCCTAACCATTTTTTCCATTCCTGCTATTTAGTGGCCACCCGGTATGTAGGTACATTTGAAAACTATTGGCCGAATTTTTGTGAGCCTTTTTGCCATGATTAGTTTGCCCAAGTAAGCATCATTGACGACGTTTGCGGTAGGGTAATTGATCCGATAGTCGTGGGTGTTCCTATAGTTGCGGTAGTGTAGTTTTTATCAAATATACGCAAATAACCCAGAAACCCACATTGTTTATCAATTAGTTGACCTGTCATTAAGTGAAAGAGTTGAAAACTGTTTTGGATTTACTAAAAAATCGGAAAAATATCACTGAAATACTGTAATTTATTCTCTGCCTTGTACCAATAGTTGCGGTAGTGTTCCCATAGTTGCGAGTCCCGTATGAAAACAATGGGATTCGCAACTATAGGAACACGAATTAGAAAATATCGCAACTATTGGAACATTGCACCAATAATTGGAGGATTCATTTTAGGTAATAAGACAGGAGCTGCTGCCATCGAAATAAATTATAGCTTCTGTGCATGCGAACAAACAGTGGTGGAACGTGCTTAGTTCCTCCACTATTGGGTCAATTACCCTACAACAAAAATTGACCAAAATCGTCATTACTCATACCTGTTGTTTCATTCTCTCATTCATCTGTCAAACTGCGAATGACTTTTTCTTCAATAAACATTGTTGATATCGTCGAGAATTTTCCCACAATGCACAATGGGGAAATTCGATTTCAAAGGTGTAAAAAACTGATAACTTTCTTCACGAACAACTTACAGAAGTGATCAAGAGCTTATTCGAAAGGGAATTTTACAAAGAATTCAGTGAGTGCTATTTCATGGATGTGGAACGCTTCTGTATGTAGTTATTGAGCTCGTTTTGCCCTAATGCCCCATATATCGCGAGTTTCCAAACTATTTGTCATTTTATCTTTAAGACATTGTTCTAAAATTGTGTTTATCTCTTCACTGTGGATCCACAGAAGGGCACTAAATATATTTTGTTGGTAAAAGTTGGAAATTTAAGGGATTTTGGGGTCAAATAAGCACCAAAGTGCATTTTATGTGCAATTTTCATGTATTCTGTAAAAAATAGTTATATTTACAGATAAGTGTTGATATTATTGTCTCAAAGTGTTGAACAGATATTGATAAATGTTTGCCGAACAAAAATTAATTAAATAAATCGTTTCACAAATGTTTTATTTGGCTATTTATTGAGTAATTTTTGAGTATTTTTTTTTTTTTTTTTGAATAGCTCCGATGCCAAACATTTCCAAACCATACCCGATAGCACAACTAGACAAGAATAGTCATATGTTATGAGTCTTGATGTGATCATAGATAGGAGGTGATGGGAGATACTCTTTTTTCTTACCTTTTTGCCCAAATTTCCCTATGAAATAATATAGCTCAATGATTCTGAGCAAGGAAATGATGTAGTAATGTTAATTTAAGTGATATTTTTCAATGATATAATTAAAATAACAAATAATCATATAATTAATTAAAAATATTGATTTATAGGGGATTCAGGGGCCATACAGCTCATTTAATGTAACTTTTTATACAAAATAGTATAACTTTTCTCACGAGCGACTCACGAGCGACTCACGAGTATTGACAAAAATCCATAGATTTAACTTATGATATATATCAGCGCACACATAACCATTCTCCACGCAAACTACCAATAAAATATACATCCAGATAAACTTTATGTGTGGTCTCGAATTAGCAATAATTTAATTTATGTGTGGTTCTATGTCGATTATATTAGGGTGGAGCTATTGCAAAAATTTATAACGGCGGCACATATATCTTATATAGATATTTTTGGCAGTGTACGAAATATTTAGTTGCTTTTCAAGGCGACTTCCTATACATTACCATCCTTTTTGTAGCAAAGATTATTGATCTTGATATGCATCGATTTCTCAATAAGCCATTTTATAGAAATCTCAAATGACAGGAGACCTAACACTAATATTTTTTTTTTTATTTATTGTATTTATTTGACAGGCTCAGGCGTGTATAACACTTAACGGAGCCGAGACTCTTAATGATATTTACAATCGATATCATCTTATTATCAACAGTTAGTAAGGGAAAGGGACAAAGACCAAGATACTCGTGGCGACTCAAGGTTAGATTGCGTAATTTGGTGATGGACGGGGTTGGGACTTAGGTTTGAGGTATTTCAGCTGCTCATCCGGGTATTTGACGTCATGTATGATTTGGCGTAGCGTCGTGCTCGGGTTTTGGTTCTTCAGGGAGCATCTTCCGGATGGCCAGAGCTTCATGGTACACGGAACAATAAGACAGAGACAAGAAAAAAAAACTGAGAAAGAAAAAATTTAAGTATTAGACTTTGATGTCAGACGAGCAAAGAAAGGCATAGATGGCCTGCATATAAACTACATCGCGATCTCCCAAAACACCTCTTAGTTCCGGAAGGGTTGTTTACCTCGGGCCACAAGGGTATCCAATAGTTGCTCTCTTGAGGCGCCATTTTCCGTGCAATACCAAACTACGTGATCGATGTCATCGTAACCGGCTCCACACCTACATAGATTGCTATCGACCAGGTTTATTCTGTAGAGATGTGTGTTTAGTGAATAGTGATTGGACATAAGCCTCGACATCGTGCGAATGAAGCCTCGGCTTAAGTCCTCACCTCTGAACCACGCTCGCGCAGAAACTTTAGGAACTATGGAAAATAGCCACCGTCCAAGTTCATTGTGTGACCAATTCATTTGCCAATTTTGAAGAGTACTCTGACGGACTAATGGGAAAAACTCGTTATTCGAGATTTGTCTATCATAAACTTCACCTTCCTGTGCGCCCACCTTTGCTAGCGAGTCCGCCTTCTCATTGCCATAGATTAGGCAATGGGACGGGACCCATACAAAGGTAATCTTGAATGATCTTTCGACCAAATCACGCATCTGCTCTCTTATTTTTGCAAGAAAGTAAGATGCGTGCTTAACAGGTTACATCGACCGGAGTGCCTCGATAGAACTAAGACTATCCGAGAAGATGAAATAATGGTCTACGGGCTGATCGGAAATTATCCCCAAAGCGAAGTTAATTGCTGCCAGCTCAGCAACATAAACCGTACACGGTTCCTGAAGTTTTCGGAAGGTGGTTGAATTTTCATTGAAAACACCGAAGCCAGTGGATCCGTTAATGCGAGAACCATCAGTGAAAAATCTGTTGTTGCAATTGACATGTCCATATTTTTCGGAAAAGATAGGGGGAATGGAAAGATTTCGAAGATGATCTGGTATTCCTTGAATAGCGTGTTTCATGGACAGATCGTATTCAATTGAGGAACTGTCTTTGGTGAAGTGAACTCGGGGTGGATTATAACACGGAAGACATAGATCTGACGATATGTAGTTGAGGTAGACCCTTAGGAATCTTGACTGACGAATCAGTTCAAGCATATTATCGAAATTTTCTAAGACAAGTGTGTTACTTGTTCCACATTTGATCAGTATTCTAAGTGAGAGCTCCCAGTAACGGTGCTTTAAAGGAGTGACTCCAGCAAGCACCTCCAGGCTCATGTTATGCGTTGAATGCATACAGCCAAGAGCAATACGCAAACAACGATATTGAATTCAGACCGCATCGTGCTTTCGTGCTGTGCGGTTCTTTCTCTCTTTGCGGAAGGAAGTTTTTAATACTACCCGAAGCTATTTTAATTTCAACGGTGCTTCTCAGCGCTATTTGTACCCACTGATCCCGTTACGATCTTTGCAAGGACCCGTGCCTTCGTTTTACGTTGGACCCGTTTGCGGAAGTAAAATTCCGACAAGCGGTGGTAATCCTGCAGGGACACCGTTCTGGGAAAAACCTCTTAGAAGGTCACGTCTCCACGCTCAGCCATGAGCATTAATAAAAACAAGAGGAAGGGGGAGTCTCTGAATTCTCCACTTCCTTCAAAGAAACAAGGTTTCAAGACCGTCCTGCCAAAGCGCGGAAAAAATAGAAGGAAGCTGGAGAATTCAGATATTCCTTCTAACTCTAATATCGGAAATAATTCTTCTCCAATCGAACTGAGCAATCAGTTCGATTTGATTAATGATGATATTGAGCAAATCGAATCTAGCCCAGGTGATTCGATTCATGCGAAAAAGCAAAGGATTCCGCCGATTGTGGTATCTGTTGCCGAGTTTTCTGGCTTTAGGAATGAGATTTTGAGTAACCTTCAGGGGATCAAGGTTTCATTTCAGATTGCTAGGAAGGGTGACTGCCGCGTTTTGCCGGGATCCTTTGACGATCGCAAACGTCTTCTTCAGTATTTAACTGAGAAGCGCCATAAATTCTTCACATACGACGACAAAACTGAACGATTGTTCAAAGTCGTCTTGAAAGGTCTCCCCAGTGATGACAAATCACTGGATGAGATTAAAATTGAAATTTCTCAATTACTTGGATTTTCACCAGTCCAAGTAATTAAGATGAAAAAGAAATCCCATTCTGGTACTTCCCAGAGGGGCATTTCTCAAGAATTTTATTTAGTTCATTTTAACAAAAGTGAACTAAATAATATGAAAAGTTTGGAAAAGGCCTGTATTATGTCCCATGTCCGTGTTACATGGGAACATTTCCGCAGGCCTGGGGAAATTCAAAACCCACCCAGTGCCGTAAGTGCCAAAAGTGGGGTCATGGAACCAAACATTGTCACATGGATGCTAAATGCATGATTTGTGGTGGAACCTCTCACGCCAAGGACGCATGTCCTGTGAGAGAACATTCCAATAAATTTAAATGTGCTAATTGTGGGGGCAATCATAAATCCAATTTCTGGGAATGCCCTTCACGCAAAAAGTTTTGAATTCCCGTGCAAAATTGATGACGGAAATTCCAATCGGATCCCAGATTCGACGGGTAGAAATTTTTCAAACGCTCAAATTTCGAAACCGGTTACCGGTCGAGCAATTCATACCCACCACAATTCACAAACAAATTTTGCCGCTCGTCAACGGGTAGCAAGCACTTCAGTAAATTCCAATTTTTCCAACGTACCTACGTATGCAAACATCGCTGCTGGTAGACAAAATTTCTCTTCTCAAAATGAGGTTTATACCCATGTCCCAACGGAAAATAACGGTCATGTTGCCGATTCAGGTAGCATGACTGCTTCCGATTTTGATTTTTTAACTGAACAATTGCATCACATGATTGATGCAATGTTCAAAGCAAATACCATTCCTGAAGCTGTTCAGGTTGGTATAAAGTACACACAAAAATTGTTATCGGACTCCGTTTCAATGGATCCAAATAATTGTGTGAAAGTTCTAAATTGGAATGCCCGCTCTCTAAAGGGTAAGGAAGATGAATTATTCAACTTCCTAACAGTTCATAATGTGCATATTGCCATTATAACTGAAACGTATTTAAAACCAGGACTCTCCATTAAAAGAGATCCAAACTATTTTATCTACAGAAATGATCGTCTTGACAGCGCCTGTGGTGGGGTCGCCATTGTCATTAATAGACGTATCAAACATAAATTATTTTCTTCGTTTGAAACCAAAGTTTTTGAAACCTTGGGAGTTTCTGTTGAAACAAATTTTGGACAATTTTCCTTCATTGCAGCCTACTTGCCTTTTCAATGCAATGGGCAGCAAAAGAATTTGTTGAAAGCTGATCTTCAATTTCTGACTCGCAACAAATCAAAATTCTTCGTAATTGGTGACTTCAATGCCAAACACCGTTCATGGAATAATGCTCAAAGCAATTCCAATGGTAAAATTTTATTTGAAGATTGTTCTGCGGGATATTATACTATTCAATATCCCAATGGAACAACTTGTTTTTCTTCCAGTCGAAATCCTTCTACAATTGATTTAGTTTTAACGGATTCAAGTCAGCTGTGTGGCCAATTGGTAACTCATGCTGACTTTGACTCTGATCACCTTCCTGTGACGTTTGAAATCTCACGAGCCATTTATAATCCAATCAGCTCTACTTTTAATTATCATAGAGCTGATTGGGATTCTCTCAAAACGTATATCGATAGGAATTTTGATGTTGATATTCCTCTCGATACCAAAAGTGATATTGATAATGCTCTCGTATCTTTGACAAATTTAATTGTCGAAGCCAGAGGCATTGCAATTCCTAAATGTGAAATTAAATTCAACTCCATTATTATTAACGACGATCTTCAGCTACTAATTCGTCTTAAAAATGTGAGAAGAAGGCAATACCAAAGAACTCGCGATCCCGCGTTGAAAGTTATTTGGCGAGATTTGCAAAATGAAATTAAAAAACGTTTCGCTATTCTGAGAAATACCAACTTTGAGAATAATGTCTCGAAGTTGGATCCCAGTTCGAAACCCTTTTGGAAATTAACAAAAATTCTTAAAAAACCTCAAAAGCCAATTCCAGCGCTTAAAGAGGGAAATAAAATTTTATTAACAAATGGCGAAAAGGCTCAAAAACTTGCTCAGCAGTTCGAGAGTGCTCATAATTTTAGTCTAGGTCTCACTAGTCCAATTGAGGATCAGGTTACACGGAGCTTCGAAGACATTCTCAATCAAGAGAATGTTCTTGACCCTTCGTTGGGAACTAATTTGGATGAAGTGAGATCTATTACTAGAAAATTTAAAAATATGAAAGCCCCGGGTGATGATGGTATTTTCTACATACTTATCAAAAAACTTCCTGAGAGCTCTTTATCCTTTTTGGTTAATTTATTTAACAAATGTTTTCAATTGGCATACTTTCCAGATAAATGGAAAAACGCCAAAGTTGTTCCAATTTTGAAGCCGGACAAAAATCCAGCTGATGCTTCTAGTTATCGCCCAATCAGTTTGCTTTCTTCAATAAGCAAACTGTTTGAAAAGATTATTTTAAATAGAATGATGGTTCATATTAATGACAATTCTATTTTGGCTGATGAGCAATTTGGTTTTCGCCATGGGCATTCAACCACCCATCAGTTATTAAGAGTTACGAACTTAATTCGGCTCAACAAATCTGAAGGATATTCGACTGGAGTTGCTCTGCTTGATATAGAGAAAGCATTTGACAGTGGTTGGCATGATGGTTTGATTGTAAAATTGATGAATTTTAATTTTCCTCAGTACATCATTAAACTGATCCAAAATTATTTATCAGATCGCTCACTGCAGGTAAACTATCAGAATTCTAAATCTGATGGATTACCTGTAAGGGCTGGTGTTCCCCAAGGCAGCATATTGGGGCCCATATTGTATAACATTTTTACTTCTGACTTACCTGATTTACCACCAGGGTGTCAAAATCTTTGTTTGCAGATGACACGGGCCTTTCAGCCAAAGGGCGAAGCCTTCGTGTCATTGTAGTAGATTGCAAAAAAGTTTGGATATTTTCTCCACTTACTTGCAAAATGGAAAATTTCCCGAATGCTTCCAAAACTCAGCTTATAATTTTCCCACATAAGCCGAGAGCTTCTTATTTGAAACCTTCTAGCAGACATATTGTCACTATGAATGGGGTTCCAATCAATTGGTCTAGCGAAGCCAAATATTTAGGACTTCTGCTAGACCAAGAATTAACTTTTAAAAATCACATTGAAGGCCTTCAAGCCAAATGTAACAAATATATTAAGTGTCTATATTCACTTATAAACAGAAAATCAGAACTTTGGCTTTAGAACAAACTTTTGATTTACAAACAAATTTTGAGACCTGCCATGTTGTATGCTGTGCCAATATGGACTGCAATAATTGCTGCAATACCAGTATGAAGGCACTTCAGAAGATTCAAAATAAAATTTTGAAAATGATTCTGAAATTGCCTGCGTGGTATAGTACCAATGAACTTCATAGAATTTCTAATATTGAGACATTGCAACAAATGTCCAACAAAATAATTTCCAATTAACTCCTTGTACCCTTAGTATAAAATAGGTTAAGTTTAGTTTAAGTTGAAAACATTGTAATTCCTACATGGTTCAATTCAACCAGAGGAAAAATTCTAACTGCCAGAGGCAATTGAAATGTATTAATAATAACTAAAAGCGTAACATAGCAAATAAGGATGATAGTGTTAAGAAAACACGGAACACCTAGTCTAAGAGATGAATGCATGTATTAGATAATTAGCAAATAAAATTAGTTAAAAAAAAAAAAAAAAACGATATTGAATTCGTTCCAATTTGATTAGGTGGCAATCAGCTGCTGAGAGGAAGCAGAAAGAGCCATACTCTAAAACAGAGAGAATAGTCGTTTTATATAGTTTGATGAGGTCTTCCGGGTGAGCGCCCCACCAAGTTCCGGAGATAGAACGGAGAAAATGGAACCTATTTCGGCATTTCTCTAACAAATAATCAATATGGGTTTTCCAGGTACATTTGGAATCAAACCAGACCCCAAGGTATTTAGAAGATAAAGATTGGTTGATGTCATCTTTCAACAGCTTTAGTTTCAGTTGAGTAGGGTACCGCTTCTTAGTAAACACAACCAATTGAGTTTTTTGCGGTGAAAACTCGATCCCTAAATGCCTGGCCCAAACAGTCAGATTATGAAGGGTACTTTGCAATGGTCCTTGCAAGACAGCTGCACATGGACCTCTTAGGGAGATCACGGCATCATCGGCAAGTTGTCTAAGCGTGCATTGTCCTTCCAAACAATTGTCAATATCTTTAACATAGAAATTGTAAAGCAAGGGACTTAAACATGATCCTTGGGGAAGGCCCATGTAGCTATTTCTGGAAGTTGTCAGAGTGCCGAGAGTAAAGTTCATATGTTTTACTGACAACAAATTGTACAAGAAATTATTCAAAATAACGGGTAATCCACTACTGTGCAGATTTTCCGACAGTACTTCTATGGAAACAGAATCAAAAGCGCCCTTAATATCCAAGAAAACTGAAGCCAGTTGCTCCTTGTGCGCATAGGCCAGCTGTATATCTGAAGAGAGCAACGCTAGACAATCATTTGTTCCTTTACCTTTTCGAAAACCGAACTGAGTATTTGACAGTAATGCATTTTGCTCGACCCAATGGTCGATTCTTGAAAGGATAATTTTTTCCAATAATTTTCTCATGCAGGACCTGTCGCCATTCTGGTGGTACGATGTTGTACTCCATGAAACAGTTGTACAGGTCCAGTAACCGTCTTTTTGCGATATCTGGGAGATTTTTTAGAAGATTGAATTTGATGTTATCGCATCCCGGAGTAGAGTTATTCGATGAAAGAAGAGACATAGATAGTTCCAGCACTGACTGATTCTCGAAATAGCGGTTCTGCTGGTACGGAATCTGGACAGACCTTTTTTGCGAAATTGAATATCCATCGATTGGAGTATTCTTCACTCTCGTTGGTGGAAATGCGGTTCCGCATGTTGCGGGCCGTTTTCCAAAGTGTTGTCATTGAGGTTTCTCGTGATAGTCCCTCGACAAAACGTCGCCAGTAGCTACGTTTTTTAGCCTTGAGAAGATTTTTGAGCTTTCTTTCAAGCCTCAAATACTCTTCGAAAAGCTCAGACCTTCCGTGTTTACGGAAAGCCTTGAAGGCATCAGATTTCTCAGAATACAACTTAGTACATTCATCATCCCATCCAGGAGTTGCTGGCCTTCTTATGACGGATGTACTTGGAACGCGTCGTTTCTGAGCTTCTAGTGCGCTTTTTTGAATCAACTCGGTAAGGAATCGATATTCATCCAGTGGTGGCAGAATATCAGTTGATTCAATACCGATATTTACCGCCGATGCAAATGTTCGCCAATCAATGTTCCTCGTGAGGTCAAATGGGACCTGAACTGGCTCTGATCGTTAATAGCCATTTTTGATTGTGGTGACTATCGGCATGTGGTCACTACCATGGGGATCTTGGATTACATTCCACGTACAATCTAATGATAATGAATTTGAGCATAAAGACAGATCTATTCGACTTTCTTGACCTTGAGGTCCTACTCGAGTTACTTCACCTGTGTTCTAGATATTCAAGTTGAAATCGTCGCACAAATCATAGAAAATAGGCGCTCTGTTATCGTCTCTAGTTTCGCCCCATGCAATACTATGCGCATTCATATCGCCCAATATTAAAACTGGGGATGATAGAAGAGAAACTGCTCTCCAAAGATGTCGACGACTAAGCGAGGCATTTGGAGGAATATAAACTGAAGCTATGCAAAGGTCTTTATTCTTTACATTTACTTGGCAAGCGACGATTTCCAAGCCATTTACAATTGGGATGGGAACTCTGTAAAAGGGGTGACATTTTTTGATCCCCAGAAAAACGCCACCATAGTTATCATCCCGATCTTGGCGAATAATATTAAAATCGTGGAAGTTGATTTCATCTTCAGAAGAAAGCCATGTTTCACAGAGTGCAAATATGTCGCAATCGGAATTGCGAATCAAAAACTTGAACACGTCTAATTTATTTTTAAGACTATGACAGTTCCACTGCAGCACAGTGATTGTATCTTGGGTATTGGTAAGGGTATGCGATAAGACACTTTTTCCTAACGAAACGAAACGAAACGAAATTTAAAATGTGTATGTTGATTCGAAACGAAATGAAACGAAATATAAATTATTTCCGCAACTTCGAAACGATACGATATAAAGGTCTATTTAATTCGAAATTTTACGAAACGAAACGAAATTTTAATTTTTTTCCGCGGAATTTTTATTGAATTGATTTTACATTTTACAAAATTGGTTCACACGCAATCGAGATATATTTCTCCAAAATTGAAAATTTTGAATGAAAAACTGCAAGTGGGCTTTTTATTATCCTGGTCACTGTAGTAACAAAATAAGCAGTCTGAGATAAACCGCCTCTTCCCGTTTACAATTGGCGAAAAGGCAGTACCCCAGCAATAGTGCAGTACCAAATTTCTCTTTATTATCATATTTAGGATGTGATCCCTTCTTTAGAAGTAGATATTTTGCCTAGACTTGTAGATATAATGTCTTCAATGAAAGCAAAAACCTGTCAAATCCGTATAAATGAACCAAAACAAAATCACAGCACAAATTAGAAAACTCACAGCATAATGTATTTAAATGGGTGTTGATTATTTTAATCCGAAAAATTCCGAATTAGCGATCCGGTCTAATAAGTCGTCGGATTAGCGAGGTCCGGATAAGCGGGGGGATACTGTATACAGAAAATCCTTTCATTAGTAAATAATTCCAAATCCACGTTTTACAAAATTACCTTCTTTATATAAGACTTTTTATATTCTTTAGACACCAACAATAATCAGAATACAGATATATGTATATACTATTTCTTGGGAACTGTACATTCTGGCAAATTACGTTCTGGCAATTGGTCAATTCTGGCATATGGTCCATTCTGGGGAATGGGTTTCTGGTAAAATCATTGTGGCAAATGCCATACAATCATTGAGCTAAATCAAAACCAGAAAATGATAGATAGTAGATAAAGAATTGTTAATAGCATACATTTGCTCGCTAGACGAAAACCTCTACACCTTTCTAAAATGCACAAAATCGCAAAGTTTCTACGGCAGCAGTTTGCCAGGTATGAAGAAATAATGTTTCCTTTCTCATACAAAAACTTGTTACAAAAGGATATCATTTACTTCTAAATTCAACCTTTTTATAGGAAGCTCGGAGACCCATTGTCTTATATACAATCAACTCGACGAACCAAGTAATAGTCTGTTTGTCCTTGTATATGTATTTGTGCATATAAGGCATGTAAAAATCGTTGTTAAATTCATGAGTAATGGTATAAGCCGATCACGCCCTTACAGTCAATTTAGGATTAGAAGAGGAAAATTAGTTTGACAATTATAAGAGACCGAGGAATGCTCTGCATCTCAGTGAACACCACGGGAAAGGAATCTTTGGTTTGTTGAAAAGGTAATTCATGTGAAGCCACCTTGGTAAGCGACTAAATATTTAAAGTAAACGATTTTTTTGGGAAACGACTGTGAGGTTTAATCATAGATCATTAATTAACGGCTACGCAGTCTCATATTATTAAAACGAGTTTTTATTCTTCCTACGTTTCGACTCGGGATTAGTGTCTTCTTCAGGGGAAGATTGATTTGTTCGTACCAGACAGTTAAAGTTAGACAAACCATAAGACAAAAAACGAACAAATCAATCTTCCCCTGAAGAAGACACTAATCCCGTGTCGAAACGTCGGACGAATAAAAACTCGTTTTAATCATATGAGACTGCGTAGCCGTTAATTAATGATCTATGATAGTAAACGAAGTTATTATGAAAACTCGAAGACGAAAACCGTGTTTCAAATCAATCTAACTTCTTTTAATCAATGTGTTTCCTTTAATAATAATGTTTTCTTTGAGGTCTACTTAACTCTTAAGAGGTGCGCCCAAACCTGGTTTGAGACATAAGAGGTGAAGAAGTCGGCCGTTAATAAGAAAGAGGCGCTTTAAAAATAATTCACAAGGGCCTCAAGAATCCACGCCACGGCTTTGCCTCTTTGACAAAGTTGTACTGATCAGATTCGTATCTGATTACATTTATACTCTGAGCCTGACGTCTTAAATATTGAGTTAAAATAGTTAAAGATATTTTTCGTTATCTGTTTGACATTTCTAACAAAACACTGAAGACGATTTATAGATAAAAACTAAATACGTATTTGTCGACTCAGAATGGGACTATGCAGTAACCGTTAATATGAAAATTTGTATAACATAAAGTTTTTAAAAACAGCTTTATGATTTTGTTCAGCGGCGCAGCCAAAATTTTTGATAATACACTACCGTACGAGACAGCATGGTTTTCCGTTAAATTTCGTTAAAAGCTAATTTTTTCTAGCGAAATTTTTGTGATTTTACGAAACGAAACGAAATCAAGAAATCAGATTTCGCCACGCTCAAATTCCGCGAAATTCCGCGGAATTTCGTTTCGAACCACCTGAAACGAAATTTTTCGAAATACCGCATATGCTTAGGTATTGGCCGTATTATCCATCGAAAGATACAATTTCTGCAAGAAGGGGCCATGAAGCAGTCAATTGCTTCAGATATGTTTCTACTGTTGGTATAAAGAGGTCAATGATTGCCCTCATTGAATTTGGTATATTGGATAATTTCAAAATACGGTCCACAAGGTCCTTAAAGGATATCAATCCTCGCTTGGACGGAATTCTTCTTTTGGAAAAGCGAGTAACATTCTTTTTTTCATTGATAACCCTAGGCTGATGTTTTTTAGAAACATCAGTTTTAGGCAATGGCGGGAAAGTCTTACTACAACCTGGGTCAAAAGGGCAGTATAGACAGACTGCTTCGGGATTTTAAATAATCCCCCATTACCATCAGATTTTGGCAAGCCTTTATGGATGATTTTTGTTTTCTTACGGCGCAATCCCGGGGAAGACGGTTTCTTCCTCTTTTCGGGCACGTGTACCTCCGCAGAATCATCCATATCGGCTACGTCAGAGTCCGATTCGTCAATGGAAATGACATCATAAAAGTCACTAACTTGAACGGCAGCTGAAATAGCGGCCGTTGCGTTGGCAGTTGCGGATGTATCTTGCGACTTCACCATTTCCGCATACGACTGCTTGGAGCGCTGTACCAACGAGCGCTTCACTTTTTGGGTGCGCTTTTTGTACACCGGGCATTCTTGCAAACCATGGGGAGGATCCAACCCACAATAAGCACACTTTGTTACTTGTTGTTGGCAGGTCTCCTCCCGATGTCTTTCAAAACATTTGCCACAACGGGGTTTATTGTCGCAAAACTCGGCAGTATGCCCCAACTGTTTGCAGTTGGTACAATTAAAAACCCTGGGTACAATAAGACGCACCGGAAACAACATATTTTCGATATCTACATATTTTGGGAGTATCGAACCGGCGAACGTCACCCGAAGTGAGCCTGACTTTGAATACACTTTTTTGCCATCTACCGTGGAAGCTGAATGCAACTCCTTGCAATCCAGAATATCCACGGTAGACTTTATTGCATTCTTCAAGCGGCCTTTTTCCGCAAGTACATCCTTGCAAGTCAGGCTCGCTGCGTTTATCACGCCTTCAATCTCGACCTCCCGCGAGGGCACATAAACCAAATATTCTACATTATACAGTTGGTCTTTTGCAATAGCATTTGCATCCTGATATGTAGGTGCGGTTACACGTAGTTTGTTCCGATTGATCTGATGAAAATCAGTTTTCGGAAAACGACACGTCAAGTCACATTTGATTCCTAGAAAATCAATACTTTTTACTTTCTGCCGAAAGTAAACAACCCAGGGACCAGGTGAGGAAGCCTGGTAAAATCGCGTGCGGACAACATTATCTTTGGGAGGCGTATCGCCTCCGTTCTCTTCATTCATCAGTTGCGGAATGAATTCAAAATTGATAAACAAAAAAAACCAAGAAATAGGAAAAAAATAAGAAAGAAAAAAAAACTTAGATCTAAATTAACTAGTTAATGTTTAGAGAAAAAAGAAAAAAAAACTTAAAAGAAAAATAATAACTTTAATTACAAAATTCAGAATTTGTTTTCTCGTATCACTCTAATTTTGTCACACTCTAAGCAAGCCGACGGTAACTGGTGAACGACAGACAGACAGCAGCTCGACTAGGGATCCTATAATGAGAGATATGCGAAAGCGGCCATTGTAAGCCAATCGAGCATTGAGAACTGTCAAAACGTGAGCCAAATGAACGTTGTTATTGTTGCAGATTGAGACGAGGTTGAGAGGTATTGAGATTGATTTTAAGAAAAGTTTCATCGAATAAACAATTTGTTTTACTTTCGCGAGTAGAAGTAATCTAGTTTATGTATCGTGTTTCGCATATTTGTATTGCACTTTTTTTAGTGATAATGCTTATTTAAACACTACTGTTAGTGGACAGACAAACATATTCTAAATTTTTATCAAATGCAAAGTCATATACAAGCTTCAACATTTTGCGCTGCGGCAAGTGCTGGAAGCGTTTGCTAACCAAAGTCACAGCGTTGCTAAATCGTCTGGAAAAGTATTTGCATATCTCTCATTATAGGATCCCTAAGCTCGACCACTGCTGTGTGGTGAGTGCAAATTGGTTACAATAGGAACGGTTAGAACAATACACTTTGATATACTTATCCGTTCCCGTTCGAGTAGGTAGATGCTGCGCTGGTGCTGTTCGGCCTCTCTGATGACTGGATGGAGACCGAATTAAATCACTTGGAAATGCACGCGTAACCCTTTAGCTACACGTGCACCTTCTTCGACGATCACGAATCGCCTTAGACAGCCACTTAATCCACAGTGGGAATGACGCGGGAGGATATAAAAAACTCACTTTTGTGTGAGAAAAAACTCCAGTTTTGAAAAAATAACTGCCTGCGATGGAGACACGGACATTCACATCCGGCTACTTCAAGCGATCGGCAAAGAATGAACACTAATATTTACATTTTACAAGGAACATTTGCGAAAATGGAATGAAATGATGATGATGATGATGACGAAATGATGATGGTTTGCTTGCAAATTTACCAAAACAAAGACCGAGCCGTTCACTCAAAATTTCGACCAGCTGTTCAAATCTGTCTCATAAAATGGCTTATACCAGAAATGTTGCCCAAATCGGCATTTTCCCTATTTGTCCTACACCTGACTTGGAACGTGGATGCGCCTCTGATCGGGGTAGTAACCCTCGGCGTTTTGGAGCGGCCCCCATAGAGCTCATCCCCTGGAGACTGTCTGCCCCGTTTTTGTGTCTGCTCCGTTTGAGCAGTCACCCCCGACGTCCCCACGAATACTTGACCCTCAGTCTGGGTAGACTTTGGCACCACCGTCTTCGCTGTCACGTCCTCAGTCGATTCAACCTTGCCCGAGTCCGCGAACCCTTGGGCCTCAGTCTGGGTAGACCTCAACTCCACGGATTTCACGGGTTCGCACTTGGCCGGCTCGACCGCCCTCTCCAGCTTGGCGTCCAACATCGACTTTCGAAGTTTCAGCAAACTCCCCTTGAGGTCCTTACTGATATTATGCTTCGATGACGCAAAGTCAATGATGGCGTCCAGCTGTTCCGTCGCCACCTAGAAGGCCGAAAGCCCATCGCATTTGCGGTTCATAAGAGCCTTCTCCATTCGGCTCGGTCCATGGCTACACGTCGCGAACCACGCAGTCTACGGAGGGTCCGCAAGTCATCTTTCGCCTGATAGATCCACCTTACCCGCTGCGCAGCTTGTCTTCTCGTGCCCATCGGATCGTTGTCGAGAACCATTTTAACCGGGTTACTGTCCGACCGTCCGGCTACGTGTCCGGCCCACCGCAGTCGTCCGATTTTCGCGGTGTGAACGATGGATGGTTCTCCAAGCAGCTCAAGCAACTCTATTTGATCGGTACGTATGATTTCCAGCCACTATACATCTCCGAATTTCTCTGCTGGTGTCATTTTCGGCAGTCACCAGTGAGCCCAAGTACACAAATTCTTCTACCATCTCGATTTCGTCACCACCGATGCAAACTCGCGGTAGGTGTCTCACATTGTCTTCTCTTGAACCTCTTCCTATTTATTATGTACTTCGTCTTCGACATATTGATGACTAGTCCGATCCAGTTAGCTTCCCTCTTCTCAAACTTACGTGCCATAATATCAATGTGGTCGGCGTCGCCAAATAGCTGGACGGACTTATTGAAAATTTTACCACTAGTGTTAATCCCTGCTCTTCGTATTACTTCTTCCAAAGCGATGTTGAATAGCAGACACGAAAGACCATCACCTTGCCGTAACCCTCTGCGCGTTTCTAAGGGACTCGAGAATGCCCCTGAAACTCGAACTACGCACATCACCCGATCCATCGTCGCTTCAACCGTGTCAGTTTATCCGGAAATCCGTTTTCGTGCATTAGCTGTCATAGCTGGTCCCAATCGATTGTATCATATGCTGCTTTAAAGTCGAAGAATAGATGTTGCGTGGGCACGTTGTATTCGCGGCATTACTGCAGAACTTGGCGAATGGCGAACATCTGGTCCGTGGTGGAGCGTTCGCTCATAAAACCCGCCTGCCCCACGAACTCCCT
Source organism: Armigeres subalbatus (assembly GCF_024139115.2). Taxonomy (NCBI): domain Eukaryota; kingdom Metazoa; phylum Arthropoda; class Insecta; order Diptera; family Culicidae; genus Armigeres; species Armigeres subalbatus. Next base: position 98,496,246 of record NC_085139.1, on the reverse strand, counting down.
TGCAATTAGTGCTAGTCGACGGCATAAAATTTGGGAGAGGCGGCGTTCAACAATGTGATTACGCGGTAGTTGCTACAATCCAGTTTATCGTTCTTTTTGTAGATGGGACACATGACATCTTCCATCTACTCCTGCGGCAAAACTTCCTCCTCCCAAATCTTGGTAATTGACAAAGAATGAATCATTTTATTTGCTCCTCCTTTATATAGGTACTAAATTACTGACAGCTACTGTGATACCAATCAATATGAAACTGGCATTTTTTTGTGGCTCCAGTTGCGCAAGTTATGGACAATCCTCGGTACCCAGAAATGTCATCTCAGTTACTAGTTCGTAATTTATTTTCGACCTTTTAGAACTAGATTTAGCACTGTTGTCAAGGTAACATTTTCAAAGTTTGTTTTTACAATTGGAATATGGAAAAAGAAATCGAATGGCGTGAAAAAAATTCAGGCGAAAAATATTATTTCTTTGGCAATTGCATTTGATTTACCCTTTTTATTTTACAGGAAAGCTAGAACGACATTGTAAAACAATTTGAATCAAACTTATCCTTCCGCATCCGCGGCAGTCCAGTCCAAGTTGTACCGACTTATTCGGTGTTGAATGGATACCAGATTCTTCAGGAATGTTATTTAATTGATTCTATCGTTGTTACCAAAATAACATGTCTGGTGGTTACGAGTAGATATTTCCCAACTAACCCTCTCGAAAAGCTTTGGTGCTGGCGTAACGGCTAAGCAGGTTCCTTAACCGATCGGAAGCACGCACCAGTATTTAATTTTGGCCTTCGAACAGCACTTGACTTGAATACGCTTGTTTGTAGAATCGGGTATTCACCTCCTTCGACATTGGGTGACTCCCCAACATTCGACCGTTACGATTAGGCAGACAGTGAAAACATTATCTTGCAAATTCGTTCTTCGAGAGGTTCAGTACCACGAGCCAATGGGTAGAGTAGAGTGGGGTAAGAGTGTGCGTGGGGTAAGAAGACGTTTTCGATTTTTTGAGGTAATAAAAAGAGATAAACTAGCAGCACTGCATCAGTTTGACAGGTATTCTGGCCAACTATTATCATGTGTAATTGTAAACGATTTGAATAAACAACAAGGGAGATATGGAGTTAGATAATTTTTTGGTCATTTTGCTAAAAATATTTGGGTTTCCGCAACTAGTATTTCATTACCATATACACAGGATTTTGTTTTTACGCGATTTTTTTTCGCTCGTATTTTTTATCGTGTGACTTCAATTTGCCACCAATCTCTTCGCAACATGTTTCAAAAAATCCAGAATAATCACATGACAATTAGTATACGTTAAACATTTAGGATGAGTGGAAAATTGAGAAAATGTAAATCGTGTAAAAACAAAATCCAGTGTATACGTTCAATCAGGTGAACATTATACCATTTCGATAACCTATTGTATAGAGTACTTTATGATGCAGAATACCAATTCGGTTGGTTTTCCAAGAAGTCAAAACCATTACTTGAATAATTTTTGGGACTGTGGGGTAGAAGTACGCAGGAACCGGTGGGGCAAGAGTACGCATATGAATCTTCAAGTTCTGATGTCAAACCCGTATCTCCGGCCAAAATAAGACTTCTTCCAAAGCGTAAAGATCCACAACTAAGAAAAAAGGGACAGAATTTATAACAAGTTTTAGGATAAGTTGAAGTTATTCGGTGTTATAAAGGACTTAGCGAACAAAGAACCCGAAGCGAAATAATGAAATTGTATTAGGACTTGTTGTACACCTAAACATAGTACACTGATAATAAAATGCATATTGTTAACATGTGCAATGCACATATTTTTTGATCAGTTGGTTTTGATTAGTGCGACACTAATCGATTCTTGATAATCGGATCATTATATGTTTCAAGTGCGAAGTTATTACTTTTTCATTACGTCTGCACATAAAATTTAGAATGAACCAATCAATCGGCATTTATTAGAAGCGCACATACATTTTAGAAGGAAAGTTTCCGATGAGAATCTATTAGCCATGCACTTAATAGTTCGTTTTGTTACATTTTCTTATTTTATTTCATATTTACCAAACGTTAGATTACATTTTGATTGTGTCATGATATTTTATACAGGTATTTTAAAAACAAATGAAACTGTAATTCTGGCCTGGAAGATGCTTTTTCGGTTAGCAGCATCGGCGGCACTGGCATCGGCAGTAAATGATACAACGTTGTAAATGTGCAGATCCATTCCTCTTGTCTGAAGTGTTTTGCTTTGCATGATATAGACTGTGAACGTTTCTTCCTGCACTGCCAATGACCGGGCCGGATAATCAACATCGGCACAGTAACATCACGGAAGTTAAACAACTTCATCTGCTGAGTGGTCGGGCATCACTGGATTTCAAATTCTCGTTTGTTATCAAGCAGGAGTAATATAGTAAGGCCCATCAAGGAACCAATTCTCAACATTCAACTTACAAAATCGTCATCATTAACAACACATTATTCCAATAATCCTCCTCCCACTAAACTCACTTGAAGCAAGCAAACATCCAGCTGCCCATGATCTTGATTGATTTTTTCACCGTTTCACCAATTTGTCGTCACCTCCCAGAAGCGCACGTTACATTCTGATGCGATGCGGCCTAGCTGTCGAAACTGTGTTCTTCAGAAGAGATGCTACCTCAAAGGTTGTATTAACTTTAGGCGATTACATTTTCTGGCAAAAATAACATAGATGTTTCAAATAAATAATGGCTGTACAAGTAAAAGTTATCGATTCGCTTCTTCCAAGTAAACTCACCTAAAAGTCTTTCTTCCAATAGAAGAAACTGAAACTGAAAGTATGTTTATGACTCGAAGGAAAGAGAACATCACTTGGCGCCATTTAATTCTGTTCCCGATTTTGTTTCAATTGGGTTGTATATGAAGCCTTTTATACTACATAACGTTGCATTCCAATTTAATGCAGAACTTGTTGATAATCAAAAGTACATCTAATATTTTTTATTACCTGCACATAGAACAGAAAATTTGGTCTCTGATTAGATTCTATGCGACTTATGCACATATAAACTATCATTAGTTTAATTTGAGTGTACGAAAACACAATTTCATCTAAATGATAATTTCATTTAATCAAAAGAAACATTCATAAATTACGCAACGTTTAGCTGGGAGGGGTTGTGAGATGTATGACGATCCATATGATTTTTAGAGGATTCATACAAAAAGTGTAATATAGGGGAAAATGGTGATGAAATAGCCAAATTTTACATTACGTGATTGGTGGACTTTCTTTAAGAAAAATTCCTTTGTATACGCCACGTGAAACCTGATATATATTTTTACCTCTGTAGTTTTTTGTATATACAAAAAACAATGATTTCTCGTATAAAAGTGCACACTTTTAGAACCTCCTCCCCCTTTAAGAGTTACGTAATCTTTAAACATTCCCTAATATATGCTAATAAAACATCAATTAAATGTTATTAACTCTTATTTGTGTTAATATATACTTGAAACACATGATTGGATAAATGCGTACTCTTACCCCACTCGATGCGCACTTTTACACCGGTGGGGTAAGAGTGCGTTTTTCACTTGTCTTGGAATAAGGGTTCTACTAAAACGAATATCAATAATTTCAATATTTTTTGCACTGGGTAACATAAAGGAAGAGTATATGAATCATCGACACTGATTTGATATGCAGAAGCTTGCTTCATAAGGGCCACAGGATCGATTGAAAACTAAGTGCGTACTCTTGCCCCACTCTACTCTAATATTCTTTGGATAAACTTGAAACGCAATCGTAGACAGATTAAACACTTTAAATCAAAATCGATGATAGCAAGTATAACAAGGATATCATCTGGTTATGTGTTCACTAACATATCCACAACAGCTCTCTTTCTGTCTGCTGTAGCCGTATATGGCTGGTGCGTGTAGCAGGACGATTACGATCCAATGACTTCCCCATACGGGTCTTTTACACTACAAAATTCCACACATTTTTATTGGCAAAAATCCATTAATTTAATTCATGATTCTAATTAGTGCACACATAACCACTCTCCACGCGAAGTACAAATATAATCTATAATCAAATAAAATGTATGTGTGGTCTCTAATATGCAGTTATTGAATTTATGTGTGGTACAAATTGCATATATTTGGGTCGCCAAATTGCAAAAATTATGTGTCCGACAAATATATTCAATATAAAGAATTTTTCGGTGTACGTTACTTGTAGCTTTTGTTATGTAATCCTATCTTTTTTAGGAGGACATTCGTTATAATTTTCTACTAGAAGGTCATGAAAGTATGAAAACTATTGCACCAGTCAAAAAGTCTGTGAGAGCCTATCTAAAATTAGACCGTCTGCACACGTTTCAAAATATAAAGCTGGCCAGCATGTATTCTAGAAATGTCCAGTTTAACCAAGCCATCCTTGATTTCGTTGTTATTAATGTTATTATTATCCTGATGTTGTTTATACTACACTGAGATAATTTCGCATCTAAAATATATGTGCACTGCACATATATTTTTGCAATCAAGCTTTGCATATGTACTTTATTAATGCCGCACATAGAATTAGAAATTTTGCTACTCTTATATTTTATGTGCAAGCATAAATAAAATTTGAATGCATGTGAAATATTTTTCATTGGCTCCTTTTAATATATTTTATGTGCGGCAGCCAATATTAATCATTAGACCTGTTATTAAGACCGTTTCAAGCTGATTTAGTTGTATTTTTTCGAATTTTACAAAAATAAGAATTGCGCAAAGATGAAAATATTTATTTTAGATATTCGCAAATGTTGCAGTTTGGGAAACATTGAGAAACATAAACAAGATGTTTTTAACAAATTTTCAAATCTGAGTTTGGCTTCGATATTTTGCAAATCATCCTTGGTTCGACAGGTGGTCTGACTTGTTCCATTTACTGGGTGAAATACGACATGGAAACCTTCTGGCTCAACGAGATATTGTAGATCCAGTTGAAAACCAAACTGAGCTTTCGCGACATTCGCATTTTCTCCCATTTCCGAATGTCGCAACTGCATCGCGAGAGGTGCGCATGATGGCGCACGGCTGTGGCATAGATGCGCACTACTCGCAATGCAGTTGCGACATCTGGAGATAGGAGAAAATGCGATTGTCGCGAGACCTCAGTTCGGTTTTCAACTGGATCTACAATAGTTGATGATTTTTCCGCTGTAGGAACCCGATGAAGACGAAGACGCTGCGCGATTATTCGCCTTTTTGAATTATTTTACCAAAACCAGCAAATCCGTTGCTATTTTAAGTGATGGCCATCGTAGAAACACGCCCCTTTACTGTTGATATTGGCAACGTATTTGAGCTCCAAACACTATTTCGAATACTTTAAACTGAACCTATTTAACGGCTTCCGGAGATCCGAAGCTTCAAGCAGAAATTTCGAGTCGGACCAACCACGATCGTAAAGCTTCAATATGATTCTTCATCTCATCTCGAATCATTTAGTTTGTTCTCACGATTTGGTGCTGATAATCCGGGAGCAAAAGTTAGCGAAGCGACAACAGCTGCCGGAGGAGGATAACTCCTTCGGCAACTGTTGTTGTTGCTTCGTTGTTGCTAATTTGCGCTCTCGGATTATCAGCACCGGAAGACCAATCCCAACAAACATTTGGAAGCTAAGAGAGCGCTTATTCAAACAAAATAGTCTTATTCAACTACAAAACTAGCTTATTCAGTTAAAATTGTTTGTTGGGATGTTTGCTTTATTAGAAATGCTGATTCCTCTACGCTGAATGAGTGGATTGAAGAAGTTGTCTATTGCCATTCGTCGACGGACTTCCCAGCCGGTGTTGACTGCTGCGGAAACATGCGGCATTTCGCGTAGAACTGAAGTTCGCAGAGGTTGCAACCCAAATCAGCTATTGATTACCAGCAACCTGCAAGTGGAATACGCGGTATACGTAATTTAAAGTTCTATAATCTAAAACATATTTATGGCCAATTGGATAACATGTTTGTTTTTTAGCTTACGTTTTTTGCCCAGTCCTTATATGTGGATACAATACATGATTGATCGCTGCCCAACTCTTGTGCACAATTTTGTGGCAATGTTTCAGGATCAAATCAGGAAACATTACCTCTAATAAACTACACACAAATGCTAAGAATGCAAGAGCAACTTTCTAACTCGCTCCACCGCCATTTCGGTGATTAATAATAATAATTATTTATTGAAACGCTTTTGATTTTTATGTGCGCGGATTGATAGCTGGTCAACTATGGGTAAATACATTTAAAATATATCCTCAAATCTAATAAATCATAAATGCTTGACATCCGTATTTCATATGTTTCCTTTTCAATTCTATTGGCAATTAGTAGACTTTAAATGCTGCACATAAAATTGAGTTTAGGAAAGCAGATTTGCTTCTATATGTTTCACGCACATAAAAAATATTGTGGATTTGATTTCAGTGTAGCATTCGATATAACCAGGGCCGGATTCAGCCGGAAGGGGGCCCCGGGGCCGACGGTATGTGGGGGCCCCAAAATGTACAAAAAAGGTTGGTTTTGTGGGGGCCCGGGGCCACGCCCCCCCATAAATCCGGCCCTGGATATAACCTTCAGCCAAGCAGACGTGCGCTTTATTTGGCACAATCAGCACAATGCATGCATCACAAAACCTTTGTTGTAGTTCATCGAATTACATTCAGAGAGTTTACGAAGTAGCCACGTAGAAAAATAATAAGAAAAGAAGTTTAAAAAATATGACTTGTTACTAATTCGGGCAAAGTTCTGCCAAGGTCGACTTTCATTTACTCAGTGGTTTCAAACGAACAAAAGTACTTAACACAGGGAAAAAAAACATCTTTCATTATAATGAATGGTACTCATACGAAACAAATTATAATACTCAACGATTTAGGTAATAAAGTCGTTAACACTCCTCCGACCGTGATAGGTTTTACTTACACGAACGACCATGCCTCGAAAGACACTATTTTCAAATCGCTATATCTCAGCCGTTAGTGAACCGATTTGAACAATTTAGGGACTCACAAATTTTCCCGTCCATCAAGATTTGTCTGAGATGTTGAGACCTCCGATCGGACCAAAAATGACCTCTGTGGACTTCCAAACGTCGGAGCAAGTCGTGATTTTCATACAAATTGCGTGGTTGGTGCTCACCAGCTTGATGTTCATGCTAATATTAGTAAGATATTTCGAAATCCGTGAGATTTAGAAAGTTGCCGTCTTCTACAATTTTGTTCAGGAGGCCAAAACCATACTGTCGCTGATTATATTATTTCGGAACTCGTCCGCTTGGCGGCGCTAGTGTATATGAGAAAGATCGCTGGGTCAAATATTTCGGAATCCGTAAGACTTAGAAAGCTGTCGTCTTCTACAATTTTGTTCAGGAGGCCAAAACCATACTGTCGCTGATTATATTACTTCGGAACTCGTCCGCTTGGAGGCGCTAGTGTATATGAGAAAGATCGCTGGGTCAAATATTTCGAAATCTGTAAGATTTAGAAAGCTGCCGTCTTCTACAATCTTGTTCAGAAGTGTAAAACCATACTGTCGCAGATCATATTATTTCGGAGCCCGTCCGCTAGGCGGCGCTAGTGTATATGGGAATACTCGTTGGGTCAAATATTTCGGAATACGAAAGATTTAGAAAGCTGTCGTCTTCTACAATTTTGTTCAGGAGGCCAAAACCATACTGTCGCAGATCATATTATTTCGGAACTCGTCCGCTAGGCGGCGCTAGTGTATATGGGAATAATCGATGGGTCAAATATTTCGGAATACGAAAGATTTAGAAAGCTGACGTCTTCTACAATTTTTCTCAGGAGTGTAAAACCATACTGTCGCAGATCATATTATTTCGGAACTCGTCCGCTTAGCGACGCTAGTGTATATGGAAATGCCCGTTGGGTCAAATATTTCGGAATCCGTAAGATTTAGAAAGCTGCCGTCTTTAAAAATTAAGTTCAGGAGGCCAAAACCATACAGTAGCAGATCATATTATTTCGGAACTCGTCCGTTTGGCGGCGCTAGTGCATATAGGAATACTCGTTGGGGCAAATATTTCGGAATACGAAAGAATAAGAAAGCTGACGTCTTCTACAATCTTGTTCAGGAGTGTAAAACCATACTGTCGCAGATCATATTATTTCGGAACTCGTCCGCTTGGCGGCGCTACTGTATATGAGAAAGATCGATGGGTCAAATATTTCTGAATACGAAAGATTTAGAAAGCTGACGTCTTCTACAATTTTGTTCAGGAGTGTAAAACCATACTGTCAAAGATCATATTACTTAGGAACTCGTCCGCTTAGCGGCGCTAGTGTATATGGGAATGCCCGTTGGGTCAAATATTTCGGAATCCGTTAGATTTAGAAAGCTGCCGTCTTTGAAAATTAAGTTCAGGAAGCCAAAACCATACAGTAGCAGATCATATTATTTCGAACTCATCCGTTTGGCAGCGCTGGTGTATATGGGAATACTCGTTGGGTTAAATATTTCGGAATACGAAAGATTTAGAAAGCTGACGTCTTCTACAATTTTGTTCAGGAGGCAGAACTCGTCCGCCTGGCGGCAATAGTGTATATGAGAAAGCTCGTTGGGTCAAATTTTTCGGAATCCGAGAGATTTAGAAAGCTGACGTCTTCTACAATTTTGTTCAGGAGTGTAAAACCATACTGTCAAAGATAATATAATTTCGGTACTCTTCCGCTTAGCGGCACTAGTGTATATGGGAATGCCCGTTGGGTCAAATATTTCGGAATCTGTAGGATTTGGAAAGCTGCCATCTTCTACAATCTTGTTCAGGAGTGCAGAACCATACTGTCGCAGATCATATTATTGTGAAACTCGTCCGCTTGGCGGCGCTAGTGTATATGGGAATACTCGTTGGGTCAAATATTTTGAAATCCGATAGATGTAGAAAGCTGGCGTCTTCTGCAATTTCGTTCAGGAGGCTAAAACCACAGACGAACAGACGTAACAGCTTGAACATTTTTTTCCTCTACCGCCACCTTGCGAGCATGTCACACGAAACAATGTTTCGTATGACATTTTCACCAGAAGGCGCTGGGATACAAAGAACAAAGGGATCCGATCGATTCCAGTTTGAGACAGCAGCACGTACGAACGTGTTTTTTGCTCGCGCATTTTTTCCAAGTGTTTTTTCTCGTTCGTTCGCTGTTTACGTTTTCGCTTCGTCGCGTTGGCGTTATTTTCTTCCGGACCCGTCATGGGAGACTCGGTGGCCGATTCGATCGCTGGAAAGTGCCTAAGCGCACTGCTCTTGGAGGCGCGGGTAACCCCTCCAAGCAGCTTTTGCAGAGCAACGTGTTCTCGCCGTTGCTGCTTGATAAAGAAAAAGAGAAAGAAGCAGCAATCGCAGCTGCCGCAGGTGCAACCAGAGTGGAAGGAGAAGTGCCCGCCCGTGTTTGTAAAAGGTGTGTCCGACCGATTTGCGCACAAAAATTTGCCAGCTGATCGCTTAGGGGCTGAAATGTGATGCCGGCAAACAAGGCCCATCATCAATCCGTCGTGGATTTCCTCAAGGTCCACAAGTATGAGTACTGCACTCATGACCACCCCGGCACGAAGCCGCTCAAGGCTTTGCTGCGAGGACTCCACGGAAGGAGAGTCCATGAAGGAGAAAGAGCTCCAAGCAGAGTTCGAAATTTGCGGACTGAAGCCAGTAGCCGTGCACAAGATCGCTCGTCACGACAAGGCGAGGAGATATCGCTACCAGCTTTACCTGATCCAGGACCTGAAGCTGGTTGGCGTTATAAATTACACCATCGCTGACTGGGGTGATATCGCACAGTGCACCGCGATGTCACGCAATGTACCAACTGCTTCAATTTCGGGCACGGCACCAGGAACTGCCGCATGAAGCCGCGCTGCAACAAGTGTGGCGAACACCATCCGACTAACGAGTGCCACAAAATAGAGGTGGCCAATCCCAAGTGCGCCAACTGTGGCGATAAACATGGGGCCACAACAAAGGGCTGCCCAAAGCGAGCCAAGTTCCTGGAAATCCGGAAGAAGGCTTCCACCAGGACCATTCCGGAGAAGAACCGTGTTCCTGTAATCAACGAGGTGAACTTTCCAGCCCTCCCGGCTCGCCCTCGTGTGATTGCAATACTCCCACCGCCACAGCCCCCCAAGCGACCGGCAGCGGAATCCCGGATGAATTCCCCGAGGGACTTCCGGAGGAATTCCTGGAGGAACTTTCGCAGGAATTCCTGGAGGAACTTTCGCAGGAATTCCTGGAGGAACTTCCGGAGGAATTCGTGGAGGAACTTACGGAGGAATTCCTGGAGGAACTTCAGGAGGAATTGCTGAAGGAACTTCCGGAAGAACTTCGGCAGGAACTTCTGGAGGAATTCCTGAAGGAACTTTTGGAGGAATTCCTAAAGGAACTTTTGGAGGAATTCCTGGAGGGACTTCCGGAGGAATTCCTGAAGTGACTTTCGGAGGAACTCCTGGAGGAACTTTCGGAGGAGTTCCTGGAGGAATTTGCGGAGCAATTCCTGGAGGAACTTCCGGAGGAATTCCTGGAGGAACTTCCGGAGGAATTCCTGGAGGAACTTCCGGAGGAATTCCTGGAGGAACTTCCGCAGGAATTCCTGGAGGAACTTCCGCAGGAATTCCTGGAGGAACTTCCGCAGGAATTCCTGGAGGAACTTCCGCAGGAATTCCTGGAGGAACTTCCGCAGGAATTCCTGGAGGAACTTCCGCAGGAATTCCTGGAGGAACTTCCGCAGGAATTCCTGGAGGAGCTTCCGCAGGAATTCCTGGAGGAACTTCCGGAGGAATTCCGGGAGGAACTTCCGGAGGAACTTCCGGAGGAATTCCGGGAGGAACTTCCGGAGGAATTCCTGGAGGAACTTCCGGAGGAATTCCTGGAGGAACTTCCGGAGGAATTCCTGGAGGAACTTCCGGAGGAATTCCTGGAGGAACTTCCGGAGGAATTCCTGGAGGAACTTCCGGAGGAATTCCTGGTGTGAATTTTTTTTGACAGTTTGTTATAACATTTAGAAAATTCAAATATCTCTCTATTAGTTAAACTTACTCAGTTATGACTATAAAATCGTTCAGATGGAGTAAAACCAAAGAGCAGATTTTTTTCCCTGAGCGTAGGACAACCTGTGCGACAGTATGGTTTTGGCCTCCTGAACAAAATTGTAGAAGACGACAGCTTTCTAAATCTTACGGATTCCGAAATATTTGACTCAACGGGCATTCCCATATACACTAGCGCCGCCAAGCGGACGAGTTCCGAGACAATATGATCCTCGACAGTATGGTTTTACACTCCTGAACAAGATTGTAGAAGACGTCAGCTTTCTAAATCTTACAGATTTCGAAATATTTGACCCAGCGATCTTTCTCATATACACTAGCGCCGCCAAGCGGACGAGTTCCGAAATAATATGATCTTCAACAGTATGGTTTTGGCCTCCTGAACAAAATTGTAAAAGACGACAGCTTTCTAAGTCTTACGGATTCCGAAATATTTGACCCAGCGATCTTTCTCATATACACTAGCGCCGCCAAGCGGACGAGTTCCGAAATAATATGATCTGCAACAGTATGGTTTTGGCCTCCTGGACAAAATTGTAAAGACGACAGCTTTCTAAATATTGCGTATTCCGAAATATTTGACCCAACAAGTATTCCCATATACACTAGCGCCGCCTAGCGGACGGGTTCGAAATAATATGATCTGCGACAATATGGTTTTACACTTCTGAACAAGATTGTAGAAGACGGCTTTCTCATATACACTAGCGCCGCCAAGCGGACGAGTTCAGAAATCATATGATCTGCGACAGTATGGTTTTGGCCTCCTGAACAAAATTGTAAAAGACGACAGCTTTCTAAATCTTACGGATTCCGAAATATTTGACCCAGCGATCTTTCTCATATAAACTAGCGCCGCCAAGCTGACGAGTTCCGAAATAATATGATCTTCAACAGTATGGTTTTGGCCTCCTGAACAAAATTGTAGAAGACGACAGCTTTCTAAATCTTTCGTATTCCGAAATATTTGACCCAACGAGTATTCCCATATACACTAGCGCCGCCTAGCGGACGGGTTCCGAAATAATATGATCTGCGACAGTATGGTTTTACACTTCTGAGAAAAATTGTAGAAGACGTCAGCTTTCTAATTCTTTCGTATTCCGAAATATTTGACCCAACGAGTATTCCCATATACACTAGCGCCGCCTAGCGGACGGGTTCCGAAATAATATGATCTGCGACAGTATGGTTTTACACTTCTGAACAAGATTGTAGAAGACGGCAGCTTTCTAAATCTTACAGATTTCGAAATATTTGACCCAGCGATCTTTCTCGTATACACTAGCGCCGCCAAGCGGACGAGTTCCGAAATAATATAATCAGCGACAGTATGGTTTTGGCCTCCTGAACAAAATTGTAGAAGACAGCAACTTTCTAAATCTCACGGATTTCGAAATATCTTACTAATATTAGCATGAACATCAAGCTGGTGAGCACCAACCACGCAATTTGTATGAAAATCACGACTTGCTCCGACGTTTGGAGGTCCACAGAGGTCATTTTTGTCCGATCGGAGATCTCAACATCTTGATGGACGGGAAAATTTGTGAGTCCCTAAATCGGTTCATTAACGGCTGAGATATAGCGATTTGAAAATAGCGTTCCGACTGTTTGGGTGGCACGGTCGGAGGAGTGTTAACATAGTTGTAAACTTTGTCTATGGCGATATCTTGAGGCTCCAGCACAAGAGGGCTAGCCAGAAGTGGAAGTCCGTCCATATTCCTGATGCCAACACGTTCAAGCGAGCGATCCACGCCTTTGATGCGACTTTATCAAACTTTGGGCCACAGCAAGGAATCTCGCCCTATCAAACCGAAAAGACAGAACAATCGAATAATTGTTGTTCGAAGCCCTTGAATGGGCGGTCAGAAAAAGTGCACATCTGTTGATCATCCCAAATCAACCCCACCGGAAAGAACGAACTTTCTCTGCTCTAGCACCCAACTGTCACTAAAAAGGAGTTCTTGGTGATCACCCGATGGGATTCTTGCTCCTGTCAGACATTGAAGCCATTTATAAGCTGCTTAGTCCGCGGACAGAATGGATCACATACTTCGCGCTGAAAACCCTGGACTGGAGTGTGAAGAAGACATAAGTTGATTTGTTCCGCAGTGATCACGGTAACTCTATTACCGGATGGCAGAGCAGCTGCCGCATGGAGACCATTGCCCACGACTCCATACATGTGTAAAACAACGTTCTTTTTTATTTTACCAAAAGGCAAAATGATCACCGGAATGAATGTGTGTGCTTCCAAGATATTACGCACCACTGCTTTTGCTGTACCCTAGCAGCACACATGTTCCACATAAGTTACTGCTACTCATATGTGACCGGATTCAGTCACAATTAAGTTGCTGCAACCATTTTTGTCTGACTTGTGCTGCTCGGGTACTGCATATAAACCAACCTAAAAGAATAAAAAGATATAAAATGACGAAAAAATAAATAATTTTATCTGCAATATATTCCCAATACATCACCATCATCGACCGAAAAATTATAAACAAACAAATGCAATGACAACGATGGGAAATTAGAACAAATTCAAATTCGAAGCGAAGGATTGCTTGGTTTTACTGGGTACCGCTGGGTACTGGTGAACTTAGTACACTGGAACCATAAAATGAGTACTAATTTGCTCTGACCCCAACATCTTGATAATTATAGACGAATCCAAGTAAAAATAAGAAGAAGACACACGACGGTGTTAACTTTGACAGATCCTACAGCGCAGCATAGGGAGATCATTTTAAAATGCTTATAATAAATTCTAGACAAATTGTAATTAAAATCTGATTGATGTATGATACGGAAAAAGTTCCGAACTGTATGATAGATACATTTTGGAAAATATTAAAAAATTGAGATAAGCTTCCAGATATGTAATTCAGAACTTTTTCCGTACCGTACATCAATCAGATTTTAATTACAATTTGTCTAGAATTTATTATAAGCATTTTAAAATGATCTCCTATGCTGCGCTGTAGGATCTGTCAAAGTTAACACCGTCGTGTCTTCTTCATTTTTACTTGGATCTGTCTATATCTATGGTGATACTGCATCGCTTGCTTGATAATTTTATATTTAATCACCAACATGATCTTCAACAAAATAAGCACAGCGGGTCAAAAACTTCGCAGTCTTTGGGATATCTGCATGTTTTATGCGGCACATATCTCCCGCATGAGAACTAATTCGTCAGTTTAGTAGACTAGAAATCAGAAATGGAGTTATCAAATTACGTTGGCCAGTTGGAATAATTTATTTGAATTATGATTTTAGATGTAGCGCTTAATCAGGTATGATTAAAATCGTAAAACTAATTCACACTCAAATCTCGCGTTATCCACCACAGCTAAACACTTCCATTGCAATCAATCAACTCTCAAGCTCATATATTTACAAAAGTTTTCCTCTATTCCAGGGTAGCTAAATTTTCTATTAACGCGTGCCAGTTCACCGTATGTAATGGCGAAGTCCTCCTGAAAGCCCGCCCGAACGGCCGCCGTTTGTGAAATGGGTCCAGTGAAGCAAGACGAGCTCAATTTTAAACCAACTGTGCGGCAGAGAGCGATTCTTGCCCGGAGCATTTCAGTTGCAATACCTCGACCGCGGTAGTCTGGATTCACGGATAAACCCATCGCATTCAAATATCGATCAACACCATAGCGCTCGAAAATATTTGCCCGTTTCGATACGTATTCGATGGTGTCGTAGATCGCCTGAAAGATCGCGCTGTCGAACTGTAATACAAGTCAATTGATTACACTTCTTCCGGTTTGCAATAAGAAGCTACTTACGCGTCGATCATCCTGATCTGATTTGGAAGCCACATCCAATATATTAACTGCCACAATCTCATCCGATCCCTCCCGAAAGCACACCAAAGACAGCCGATCCGGGAGCATCGCTCTCCACAGCGCCACCACATCACTCATGGCGACCAAATCCCGCGACAGTCCCTTCGCTTGGTTCATCAGTTCGTCCCGCGCAAAGTGGTCGCACATGTGGCGAATCGCATCATCGAACCGATCCTCCGGTAGATCCTGTACCCGATACCACGCCAGCTGATTCTTGGCCATGGGACCTTTTGCTTGGAACCGATGCCACACCGACGGAAACAGAACCTTTGCTGGTCGAGTCCACTCCATGGTGTCGTTACCAATCACACGCACACGGTATGTAAGATGGTAATTAGCAACGTTTTGTTTTGTTCGCTCACGATGAAACTAAACCGAACCCGATCGCGCGCCGATCTTTTTATCGGGACTGAGAAGGGTTTACCTTTTTGTTGATCAACAATTCCCAACGGCCTTGATTCAATTTGCGTTTTCGAGTTGTGTTTTGGAGTGGTTCTGCGTTACAGCTGTATATTGAATGTAAAACAATAAATTAGTGCGCTGATTTGTTTTGAGACGCAAGGTCCAACAGATCATTCATCGTCACCATGGGAGAAGAGAAATTTGTCCAAATTGTTTTTTTTTTTTTTTTTTTTTAACTAATGTTATTTGCTAATTATCTAATACATGCATTCATCTCTTAGACTAGGTGTTCCGTGTTTTCTTAACACTATCATCCTTATTTGCTATGTTACGCTTTTAGTTATTATTAATACATTAAAATTGCCTCTGGCAGTTAAATTTTTTCCCGTGTTTTAATTGACCAATGAAGGAATTAAAATGTTTTCAATTTAAACTAAACTTAACCTATTTTATACTATGGGTACAAGGAGTTAATCGTTGCAATAGAAGATTGCAACGATTTTTGTCTAGAATTGAAATTATTTTGTTGGACATTTGTTGCAATGTCTCAATATTAGAAACTCTATGAAGTTCATTGGTACTATACCACGGAGGCAACTTCAGAATCATTTTAAAAATTTTATTTTGAATCCTCTGGAGTGCCTTCATTCTGGTATTGCAGCAACTAGTCCATATTGGCACAGCATACAACATGGCAGGTCTAAAAATTTGTTTGTAAATCAAAAGTTTGTTCTTAAGACAAAGTTTTGATTTTCTGTTTATAAGTGGATATAGACACTTAATATATTTGTTACATTTGGCTTGAAGGCCTTCAATGTGATTTTTAAAAGTTAATTTTTGATCTAGCAGAAGTCCTAAATATTTAGCTTCGCTAGACCATTTAATTGGAACCCCATTCATAGTGACAATATGTCTGCTAGAAGGTTTCAAATAAGAAGCTCTCGGCTTATGTGGGAAAATTATAAGCTGAGTTTTGGAAGCATTCGGGGAAATTTTCCATTTTTGCAAGTAAGTGGAGAAAATATCCAAACTTTTTTGCAATCTACTACAAATGACACGAAGGCTTCGCCCTTTGGCTGAAAGGCCCGTGTCATCTGCAAACAAAGATTTTTGACACCCTGGTGGTAAATCAGGTAAGTCAGAAGTAAAAATGTTATACAATATGGGCCCCAGTATGATGCCTTGGGGGACACCAGCCCGTACAGGAAATCTATCAGATTTAGTATTCTGATAGTTTACCTGCAGTGAGCGATCTGATAAATAATTTTGGATCAGTTTAATGATGTACAGAGGAAAATTAAAATTCATCAATTTTACAATCAAACCTTCATGCCAAACACTGTCAAATGCTTTCTCTATATCAAGAAGAGCAACTCCAGTCGAATATCCTTCAGATTTGTTGAGCCGAATTAGGTTCGTAACTCTTAATAACTGATGAGTGGTTGAATGTCCATGGCGAAAACCAAATTGCTCATCAGCAAAAATAGAATTGTCATTAATATGAACCATAATTCTATTTAAAATAATCTTTCATGCTTATTGAAGAAAACAAACTGATTGGGCGATAATTAGAAGGCTCAGCTGGATTTATGTCCGACTTCAAAATTGGAACAACTTTGGCGTTTTTCCATTTATCTGGAAAGTATGCCATTTGAAAACACTCTTTAAAAAAATTAACCAAACAGGATAAAGAGCTCTCAGGAAGTTTTTTGATAAGTATGTAGAAAATACCATCATCACCCGGGGCTTTCATATTTTTAAATTTTCTAGTAATAGATCTCACTTCATCCAAATTGGTTCCCAACGAAGGGTCAAAAACATTCTCTTGATTGAGAATGTCTTCGAAGCTCCGTGTAACCTGATCCTCAATTGGACTAGTGAGACCTAGACTAAAATTATGGGCACTCTCGAACTGCTGAGCAAGTTTTTGAGCCTTTTCGCCATTTGTTAATAAAATTTTATTTCCCTCTTTAAGCGCTGGAATTGGCTTTTGAGGTTTTTTAAATTTTTTTGTTAATTTCCAAAAGGGTTTCGAACTGGGATCCAACTTCGAGACATTATTCTCAAAGTTGGTATTTCTCAGAATAGCGAAACGTTTTTTAATTTCATTTTGCAAATCTCGCCAAATAACTTTCAACGCGGGATCGCGAGTTCTTTGGTATTGCCTTCGCCTCACATTTTTAAGACGGATCAGTAGCTGAAGATCGTCGTCAATAATAATGGAGTTGAATTTAACTTCACATTTCGGAATTGCAATGCCTCTGGCTTCGACAATTAAATTTGTCAAAGATACGAGAGCATTATCAATATCACTTTTGGCATCGAGAGGAATATCAACATCAAAATTCCTATCGATATACGTTTTGAGAGAATCCCAATCAGCTCTATGATAATTAAAAGTAGAGCTGATTGGATTATAAATGGCTTCTTGTGCGATTTCAAATGTCACAGGAAGGTGATCAGAGTCAAAGTCAGCATGAGTTACCAATTGGCCACACAGCTGACTTGAATCCGTTAAAACTAAATCAATTGTAGAAGGATTTCGACTGGAAGAAAAACAAGTTGTTCCATTGGGATATTGAATAGTATAATATCCCGCAGAACAATCTTCAAATAAAATTTTACCATTGGAATTGCTTTGAGCATTATTCCATGAACGGTGTTTGGCATTGAAGTCACCAATTACGAAGAATTTTGATTTGTTGCGAGTCAGAATTTGAAGATCAGCTTTCAACAAATTCTTTTGCTGCCCATTGCATTGAAAAGGCAAGTAGGCTGCAATGAAGGAAAATTGTCCAAAATTTGTTTCAACAGAAACTCCCAAGGTTTCAAAACTTTGGTTTCAAACGAAGAAAATAATTTATGTTTGATACGTCTATTAATGACAATGGCGACCCCACCACAGGCGCTGTCAAGACGATCATTTCTGTAGATAAAATAATTTGGATCTCTTTTAATGGAGAGTCCTGGTTTTAAATACGTTTCAGTTATAATGGCAATATGCACATTATGAATTGTTAGGAAGTTGAATAATTCATCTTCCTTACCCTTTAGAGAGCGGGCATTCCAATTTAGAATTTTCACACAATTATTTGGATCCATTGAAACGGAGTCCGATAACAATTTTTTGTGTGTACTTTATACCAACCTGAACAGCTTCAGGAATGGTATTTGCTTTGAACATTGCATCAATCATGTGATGCAATTGTTCAGTTAAAAAATCAAAATCGGAAGCAGTCATGCTACCTGAATCGGCAACATGACCGTTATTTTCCGTTGGGACATGGGTATAAACCTCATTTTGAGAAGAGAAATTTTGTCTACCAGCAGCGATGTTTGCATACGTAGGTACGTTGGAAAAATTGGAATTTACTGAAGTGCTTGCTACCCGTTGACGAGCGGCAAAATTTGTTTGTGAATTGTGGTGGGTATGAATTGCTCGACCGGTAACCGGTTTCGAAATTTGAGCGTTTGAAAAATTTCTACCCGTCGAATCTGGGATCCGATTGGAATTTCCCGTCATCAATTTTGCACGGGAATTCAAAACTTTTGCGTGAAGGGCATTCCCAGAAATTGGATTTATGATTGCCCCACAGTTTGCGCACTTAAATTTATTGAATCTTCTCTCACAGGACATGCGTCCTTGGCGTGAGAGGTTCCACCACAAATCATGCATTTAGCATCCATGTGACAATGTTTGGTTCCATGACCCCACTTTTGGCACTTACGGCACTGGGTAGGGTTTGGAAATTTCCAGGCCTGCGGAAATGTTCCCATGTAACACGGACATGAGACATAATACAGGCCTTTTCCAAACTTTTCATATTATTTAGTTCACTTTTTGTTAAAATGAACTAAATAAAATTCTTGAGAAATGCCCTCTGGGAAGTACCAGAATGGGATTTCTTTTTCATCTTAATTACTTGGACTGGTGAAAATCCAAGTAATTGAGAAATTTCAATTTTAATCTCATCCAGTGATTTGTCATCACTGGGGAGACCTTTCAAGACGACTTTGAACAATCGCTCAGTTTTGTCGTCGTATGTGAAGAATTTATGGCGCTTCTCAGTTAAATAGTGAAGAAGACGTTTGCGATCGTCAAAGGATCCCGGCAAAACGCGGCAGTCACCCTTCCTAGCAATCTGAAATGAAACCTTGATCCCCTGAAGGTTACTCAAGATTTCATTCCGAAAGCCAGAAAACTCGGCAACAGATACTACAATTGGCGGAATCCTTTGTTTCTTCGCATGAATCGAATCACCTGGGCTAAAGGTAGATTCGATTTGCTCAATTTCATCATTAATCAAATCGAACTGATTGCTCAGTTCGATAGGAGAAGAAACAATGTCAACATTAGATTTAGAAAGAATATCAGAAGTCTCCAGCTTCCTTCTATTTTTTCCGCGCTTGGGCAGGACGGTCTTGAAACCTTGTTTTTCGAAGGAAGTGGAGAATTCAGAGACTCCCCCTTCCTCTTGTTTTTGTTAATACTCATTGCTGAGCGTGGAGACGTGACCTTCTAAGAGGTTTTTTTCCCAGAACGGTGTCCCTGCAGGATTACCACCGCTTGTCGGAATTTTACTTCCGCAAACGGGTCCAACGTAAAACGAAGGCACGGGTCCTTGCAAAGATCGTAACGGGATCAGTGGGTACAAATAGCGCTGAGAAGCACTGTTGAAATTAAAATAGCTTCGGGTAGTATTAAAAACTTCCTTCCGCAAAGAGAGAAAGAACCGCACAGCACGAAAGCACGATGCGGTCTTGTCCAAATTGTTGTTTATCTCTGTTACATAGGATGCCTAATCCAGTGAGCTGGTTTATTTTGTTATTATGCCATGCAGAGATTCCTATCGAGTTCGAAAAACAAGCATGATTCATTGTTTTGAATATGTTGGTTGATTGGAAAAGCCAATTGAAGATTTCAGATTTCCAATAAAAAAAGACCCAAGTGATTTTTTTCAGCGATTGAATCTTATTAATTTCTGGTTGAACTGAATTTTCTCAACTTTTTGAGTATCATCTGAATTTTATTTGATTTTTTGTGGTGTTTCATTACGTTTCAAAATCATACCGTGTAAACTATAACTAGATGTAACTTTTTGTTTTAACTGAAAAAAATGTGAAATCGTCAGTTTTCGGAATTTATTTACTTAGGCCGATACAAATATTAAATTTATTTTATGTCCGACAGCTCTTGGAAGGCACGAGGGGGGATAAAAAAAATAACAAGGAAACGAACAAAAGTCCAAAATGATATTATTCTATAGAAATTTCAACAATTTAATGGAAAATGATAGCAAAGGATGTTTAGAGAAAGCAAAGCTTATGAATTGGTAAGATTTTTATCCAAAAATTTAAAAAAAACAGACGCCTTGATAGTCGAAGTGAGCGACAAGACGACATACGCAGTGATATTACGGAAGGTGAGAGAGGACCCGGTGCTCAAGGACTTGGGTGAAAAAGTGGTGAGGACTAGGCGTACTCAGAAGAAGGAATTGACGAATTTCGCGCCAACCCTTCTATGGGGCTGGCAGCACCATCTCAGAATCGAATGAAACTTGGTGGGCATAAAGATATGGTATTTCTAAGGCACTCTGCATACTGCAAAATTGTCAAGAGTAGCATTTGATGAGGGCCTAATTTTTTCATGGATTTTCATAAAACGATGTAACTCTAAAATGACAAGACCTACAAAAAAGTGTTGTATGGCGGACTGTCGTGAAATTCCCAGAAGTTTTTGGAAAAATATCCAAAAAATAAAATACCGATTTCTACACCGAAAAAATTAGTTTTAAAAATTAAAATCGATACTACAAAAAAACCTCATCTCAGAAATTGATTAAATGTTTTCTGCAGATAGGTATTTTAATTATCTAACTTTTCTGGGAATAATGTTCCTGTGACATATTTAAGGAAAAAAAGTTTTTCTAACAAAAACTTTTTTCATGTCCATATTGAGTGAAAATTTATCAGCGTGTTTTATGCCTACAGCGCCAATTATAGGTTCAACAGCCTATCATCAACCAACGACACATTTTGGATGTATACAAATTTGTTTGGGAAGCAATTTAGCATAATCTAACATAATTGTGGACCAACATTTGAAAAGGGTTTATGTTTTATTTGACTTTTTGTATCGAAGTAACTTAAAAACAATTACAAAAAATAATTACTTTGAAAACGGGCAATGTTGCCGAAACGAAACTGAAGTGATATTTAATTGTAATAGTGGAAAAGAAGATGTTGTTTTTCAGCAAAGGCTAACCACTGAACGGTGTAATTTAGAAACCGTTATAAAGCCTGTAGAGTAGATGATTTTGTATCGTATTTTATTGAAAAAAAAAATACACTTGTACTGTTAGATTTCTCTGAAAATTATTCATTCATTATCCAAAATGCTGCTCAAGGTTGGAATAATTCCCAGTCAACAATACATCCATTCGAAGTTTACTTCTAAAGATACGGTTAATTAGAAAACGTTAGCTTTATTAATCAGAAGTAATGACCCATGACACAAAAGCTATTCACTTATTCATTTCAAAATTAATTGACTTTTTGAAACAGTCGATCGGTTTTACAAAAATTACTTTTGTATCTGGTTGAGCTGCAACACATTATAAAAATAAAAGGAACTTTGCAAGTCTGTGTAATTTAAATTCAAAACATGGCTTAGAGACAGAATGGCACTCTATTGGCTATTGGAGGCACTCTCAAACGAATTGCAAAACGAGCAAGTCTTGCCAAAGATTATGGAAATACTATCAAGACTCTTCGGGAGTTGTACGAATGGGCGAATGGGCACGTTTTCAATCAAACAAAAATATCAATATATTACATTTCTGTTATATCACGAATGAGCAAAACCGCCATCAGGGGTGGCAATGGGTCTGGGGGTTAGGATGGCTCATCGCTCTCACCGCGAGCATTAAGGGCGTAGAGCAAAATCGTTCAAAAAGGTCTCTTATATTTTGTCTTCTTGTCCTCAGATACATCCATTCTACAAGCATTCTAAGTAGTTGAAACAGTGACCCATTCTCACCCCATTTGACCCATTGTCACCCCCGACGACGGTACTCAACAAGAGTTTAATGAACTTTTCAAAAAGCAAAACTATAGTTGGCACACAAAGCTTCATTCTTTTATACCAAATGCTCATAATAAAATCCTGGCTAAAAATATTCCAACTCAGATGAAGACCCAAAAGTCTTTGAATTGTTCGACTAAGTTTACAAATTAATGAGTATTCAAGTAGAAATGAGAATTAAATGTAGTAACAAATAAAATTGAAGAAAAAACTAAAAAAATGCGGAAAATTTATTATTCTTTAAATGTGCGTTTACCGGAGATCCCCCTAATGAAATTACCTACCGAGCTTCATCGTTTGGAATCAAAATGTTTATCTGATAAAAAAAATCGACCTCCAATTTGTTTTTGCTAAACCAATTTTAATCTTTACATTCATTAATTTATTTTCTCGGTGAACAAAACGCTCTTTTATGTTTCAGACTTCATAGTTCAGACAAATTTACAATAGTCCATCAAACATCACAATTTTGTAAATCTGGTCATTTGTGTGTAACATTGATATAAGCAATTTAGGAAAATATACGCCCTTTTCAAATGTTGGTCCACATTAATGTTAGATTATGCTAAATTGCCTAACCAAATTTTTATACTTCCAAAATGTGTCGTTGGTTGATGATAGGCTGCTGAACCTATAATTGGCGCTGTAGGTATAAAACACGCTGATAAATTTTCACTCAATATGGACATGAAAAAAGTTTATGTTAGAAAAACTTTTTTTCCTTAAATATGTCACAGGAACATTATTCCCAAAAAAGTTAGATAATTAAAATACCTATCTGCAGAAAAACTTTCATCGATTTCTAAGATGAGGTTTTTTTGTAATATCGATTTTAATTTTTAAAACTATTTTTTTTCAGTGTAGAAATCGGTATTTTATTTTTTGGATATTTTTCCAAAAAACTTCTGAGAATTTCACGACAGTCCGCCATACAACACTTTTTGTAGGTCTTGTCATTTTAGAGTTACGTCGATTTATAAAAAATCCATGAAAAAAAATTAGGCCCTCATCAAATGTTACTCTTGACAATTTTTGAAAAACTAAGTATGCAGAGTGGCTTAGAAATACCATATCTTTATACTCACCAAGTTTCATTCGATTCTGAGATGGTGCTGCCAACCGCTGGTCGAGTTGGCGCGAAATTCGTCTGCTGTTCGAGCTGAAGAAGGATCCCACGGTCAAGAGCTCGGCCTTCTGGGAGCTCATTACTAATTCCTCAGGTAGTGAAGGAAACGTAAGGGCTTTAACGCAGGAGGCAGTGGTCGAATGCAGAGACCTGGACGAGATCACTACGGTGGAAAACTGAGGAATGCACTGACCTCACAATGCACGCTGGGCGAAGTTCAGATGACCATTCGGTTGAGGAAAGCGTGTACACACTTAATTTTTTTACCGGGCTCTTAACAAAATGTTAAACTTTTACCGAGTTTCGCACAGCCGTGCCCCAGCAAACATGTTTTTTGCCGAGATTTCTGTCAAAATTGCTGAAAATCAGCAAATAATTTGCCGAAAATCAGCTAACAAACGTCATTTTGCCGGGATATCAGTTTTTATTTTGCTGGGCAGACGGCTGTGCGGATTTTTGCCGAGGTGCAGAATTAAAAACTAAGTGTGTACGGTGGTACACGAATAGCAGCGATACGACTACCGGTAGACGCTGCCAACAAAATGGTGGAGGTGGGCAAGGTGAAAGTCGGATGGTCTATGTGTCCGTTGAGACTCACCCCTCGAATCACCAAACAGATGGAGCGATGCTTCAAATGTATGGCGTCTGGACACCAGGCGCGAAACTGCAGTGGCCCAGACAGATCCGGTCTTTGTAGGAAATGTGGTGGAGAAAGACACGTTGCTAGGGAATGCACATGACGGGTGGCTTCCAATGCCCTGCCTACAAGAAGGCGATGGCGGGCCGAGATTAATGGAGATCATCCAGTTAAATCTCAATCATTGCGACACCGCACAGCAGCTGTTGTGGCAGTCGACAACAGAAGCAATGTGCGACGTGGCAATTTTTGCCTAGTCGTACCGGATTCCTTCTGACAACGGCAACTGGGTGGCGGATGCTACGGGGATTGCGGCTATCCAAGTGATGGGCAGATTCCCTATCCAAGAGGTGGTAGACAGTTCAAGCGAGGGTTTCGTAATCGCCTAACTTTACGGGATCTTTGTGTGTGGCTGTTACGCACCCCCAAGGTGGACTTTGGAGCAGTATAACCGGATGCTGGAGTCACTCACGGAGAAGCTTATCGGCCTTAAACCCGTAATCATCGGAGGCGACTTCAATGCTTGGGCAGTGGATTGAGGAAGCAGGCTGACCAACGCCAGAGGTTACAGTTTGCTGGAGGCGCTTGCAAAGCTGGAAGTCAGACTGTGCAACGAAGGTACCATTAGTACATTTCGCAAAGACAGCAGGGAGTATATCATTGACGTGACGTTTTACAGCCCGTTGCTGATGAGAAACATGAGCTGGATAGTTTGTGAGGACTACACTCATAGTGATCACCAAGCTATCCGGTATAGTGTTGGAACACGGCTACCGACGACGCGGAGAGGGATAAGGACTACCGGGCGAAGATAGAAGACGAAAGACTTTGACAAGGAGCTTTTCATCGAAGCACTTCGAGTTGACAGCGGCGCAACAAATCTGGAATCAGATGAACTGACGGAAAGGTTAGCGAGGGCTTGCGATGCGTAGATGCCAAGGAAACTGGAGCCATTGGACAGCCGACGCCCAAATTACTGGTAGAACGAAGCTCTTGCCAATCTTCGTGCTGCCTGTCTCAGGGCCAGGAGACGTTTACAGAGGGCAAGGTCTGAAACGGTAAGAGAAGAGCGTAATATAGTTTTCCGGGAAGCTAGAGCGGCTTTCAAACGGGCGATCCAAATCAGTAAGTCCAACTGCTTCAAGGAGTTGTGCCGGGAAGCTGACGCAGATCCTTGGGGTAACGCTCATCGAGTCGTGACAAAGAAGATCAGGGGTCCTGCGACGCCAGCCGAAATGTGTCCGGACAAGCTGAAGATCATCGTGGACGGCCTTTTTCCGCAGCATGGTGCTACGACGTGACCGCGTACGCCGTACGAAGATGAAGACCGAGTAACCGTAATGCAAGTAATGCAAGTCACCAATGACGAGCTATTATCAGTGGCGAAAGGTTTGAAGATGAAGAAAGCTCCGGGTCCGGATAGAATTCCATATGTGGCTCTAAAACCCGCGATTTTGGCGTTTCCGGACCTGTTCAGGATGGTGCTGCAGAAGTGTTTAGTAGACTGTAATTTTCCGGACATATGGAAGATCCAGAAACTGGTGCTGCTGCCGAAGCCAGGAAAACCGCCGGGGAATGCAGCATTGTATAGGCCCATATGTCTGCTGGATACACTAGGGAAGCTTCTGGAAAGGGTTATTCTTAATAGGCTTACACAGTTCACGGAGGATGAGACTGGCTTATCGGAAAAACAGTTCGGATTCCGCAAAGGCAGATCGACTGTGGATGCAATCAGGACAGTCATTGAAGATGCAGAGAGGGCGTCCAAGAAGAAGATGAGCGGCAATCAGTTGTGCGCGGTAGTGACAATTGACGTCAAGAACGCGTTCAATAGTGCCAGCTGGTAGGCCATCGCCGCAGCGCTGCATGGAATGCGTATCCCCGACTTCCTGTGTAAGATCCTTAGGAGCTTCTTCCTGAACCGGATTCTGGTTTACAACACGAACTCGGGGCAGAAGTCGATCAGGGTTACGGAGGGCGTTCCACAAGGGTCCATACTAGGGCCGACGTTATGGAATGTGATGTACAACGGGGTGCTGATGCTGAAGTTGTCAAACGGTGTAAAGATTTACGGATTCGCGGATGATGTCGTCCTAACGATAACCGGTGAGTCACTGGAGGAGGTGGAAATGCTGGTGGCGGAAGCGACCAACGCAGTAGAAACCTGGATGAATGGAGTCAAGTTGCAGCTGGCTCATCACAAAACGGAAGTGATGCTGGTCAGCAACTGCAAAGTAATCCAGCGGATGCAGATTACCATCGGAGGGCACGACATCCCGTCGGTGCGGACTCTGAGACATCTAGGTGTGATGATTGATGACCGGTTGAACTTCAACACCCACGTGGACTATTCCTGTGAAAAGGCGGCTAAAATGATCAGTGCGTTAGCAAGGATCATGCCGAACGTCGGCGGTCCGAAAGGCAGCAGTAGGCGTCTTCTTGCGACAGTATCATCCTCGATACTAAGGTACGGAGTTCCAGCCTGGGGAGCTGCGCTCAAGACAAAACGTAACCGAAGGAAGCTGAATAGCGTGTTTCGTCTAATGGCCATTCGAGTCGCGAGTGCGTACCGAACTATTTCGTCGGAGGGAGTTTGCGTTGTCGCAGGGATGATTCCAATCTGCATAACCGTAGCAGAGGACATCGAGTGCTACCAACGGAGGGATACCAGAAATGTGAGGAAGGCGGTGAGACTGGACTCTATGGTGAAGTGGCAGCAGGAGTGGGACAATGCGGATAATGGAAGGTGGACCCATCGGCTCATCCTTAATGTGTCGACGTGGGTGAACAGGGAGCATGGTGAGGTGAACAGCGAACCGGAAGTTTCTGCCAACCGGTATCGTAGGACCGACCTCGGCACTCGAACCGTCAACCTGCTGAAGAAAGAAGAAAGAAGAAGGAAGTGCTTGTAGGGTACCGCCAGTGCGGACGTTATCCACCTCCGGAACTGTCGGACCACCTCTGCAACCTGAACACGAAGTCGGAGCAATGCGCGAAAGCGTCTCCTGCGATAGCCGTCGGTAGTCGGGGCACCATCAGTGCGGAAGTTTCCTTCACCGGAACTGGTGGACCACCCTCGACGCCGGGGGAAGTCAGGAGGATTCGAGTGAGGAAGTTTGCGGCACGACCGCCGAGGGATCGAGACAACGTAGCAGTGGATCTCAGCAAGCCAACTAGCCTAAGCTAGGGGCCGGAATTTTAGAAGAAGTGCATGAGCACAGAACCCACCCCCCTCCCCCCCAAGTAGTCGCAGCATCCCGTGGTCCCGGGGGGATCGAGGCAAGGAGGATAAGGGACCCGGTTTATCCGGGAGGCACATTTTCAGCAGGTCGAGAGGAGCCCATCCCTGTTCGCCTTCGAGCATAGTGCGGATGCTCGAGGTGTCTGTCGCGCAGATTTTTGATGGCCTTTAACCCATGTAAAAAAAAGAAACACACACACACACAATCCCGAAGAAACAGCGGAACATGCAAGATTGTGCTAGCGTACTGAAGGAAGGCGTCAAGAACGGTGATTGGCAAACCGTGGAAAGTCAGCGGGAGAAGAAAAAGAAGCAGAAGGAGAACGTGGAAAAGAAGAAGGACCAGAAGAAGAAAGAAAAACATCGCTCTTCTCGTGAGAGGGTCAAGGGGGACGCCTTGATAGTCGAAGTGAGCGACAAGACGACATACGCAGCGATATTACGGAAGGTGAGAGAGGACCCGATGCTTGGGTAAAAAGTGGTGAGGACTAGGCGTACTCAGAAGGAGGAATTGCTGTTCGAGCTGAAGAGGGATCCCACGGTCAAGAGCTCGGCCTTCCGGGAGCACATTGCCAATTCCTTAGGTAGTGAAGGAAACATAAGGGCTTTAACGCAGGAGGCAGTGGTCGAATGCAGAGATCAGGACGAGAGCTCTACGGTACACGAACTGAGGGATGCACTGACGTCACAATGCACGCTGGGCGAAGTTCAGATAACCATTCGGTTGAGGAAAGCGTGAAAATAGCATGGCGTTTAGACACCAGGCGCCAAACTGCAAAGGCCCGGATGGATCCGATCTATGTAGGAAATGTGGTGAAGAAGGACACGTTGCTAGGGACTGCACGAAGCAAACAAGATGCCTGCTCTGCTAACCGGAGGACGGAAACGAGCATACGACGGGTAGCTTTCAATGCCCTGCATACAAGAAGGCGATGGCGGGCCGGAATTAATGGAGATCATCCAGTTGAATCTCAATCATTGCGACACCGCACAGCAACTGTTGTGGCAGTCGACAACAGAAGCAATGTGTGACGTGGAAATTATTGCTGAACCGTATCGGATCCCTTCTGACAACGGCAATTGGGTGGCGGATTCATCGGGGATTGCGGCTATCCAAGTGATGGGCAAATTCCCCATTCAAGAAGTGGTAGACAGCTCAAGCGAGGGTTTCGTTATCTCCAAAATCAACGGGATCTTCGTGTGTAGCTGCTACGCACCCCAAGATGGACCTTGGAGCAGTATAACCGGATGCTGGACTCACTCACGGAGAAGCTGATCGGCCGAAAACCGGTAATCATTGGAAGCGACTTCAACTTGGGCAGTGGAGTGGGGAAGTAGGCTGACTAACCCCAGAGGTTACAGGTTCCTGGAGTCGTTGGCAAAGATGGACGTCAGGCTATGCAACGAAGGTACCGTTAGCACATTTCGCAGAGATGGCAGGGAGTCCATCACCAACGTCACGTTCTTCAGTCCGTCGCTGGTGAGGAACATGAGCTGGAGAGTTAGTGAGGACTATACACATGGGGATCACCAGGTGATCCGGTATAGTATTGGAACACGAATGCCGGCGGTACGGCGAGAAATTAGGAATAGCGGGCGAAAATGGAAGGCGAAGGACTTCGACAAGGATCTTTTTATCGAAGTACTTCGAGCAGACAGCGCCGCTACAAATCTCGATGCAGATGAGCTGACAGAAACTCTTGCGAGGGCATGCGATGCGACGATGCCAAGAAGACTGGAGACAAGGAAAAGACCCCACCCCCTCCTCGAAGTAGTCGCAGCATCCAGTGGTCCCGGGGGGATCGAGGCAAGGAGGATAAGGGACCCGGTTTATCCGGGAGGCATATTTTTAGCAGCTCGGGAGGAGCCCATCCCTGTTCGCCTTCGAGCATAGTGTGGATGCTCAGGTGTCTGTCGCGCAGATTTTTCCAAAGCCTTAAACCCTTGTGAAAAACACACACACACACACACACACACACATACATCACTTCAATTCGTCGAGCTGAGTCGATTGGTATATAACACTATGGGTCTCCGGGCCACGGGGTGTTTCAAAATATTTCATCATTTTCAAAATATTAAATCTACAAAGATCTAAAAATCGTCAAAATCAAGAAAGTGATAGAAACATGCGAAAATTGAAACAGACAATTCACTGTCTTCAACCAACGACAATTGTTCAGTTGGACACTTACATAATACAATGGACAACTGACAACATTCAGTAGACCAATGAAGAATGTTTCGTTTATCGAAGATTTTCCACGACTTAAGCTGGCGTCGGCAATCGAAGGGGCAAACCAGAGTGAACGCGACGTGCGATGCGATGCGACGCGGCAGTGCAATTTGACAGCCTGTTGATAATGATTGTTATTCTTTTACGTGAGTCGCTTCGCGGACGCATCGCTCGTCGCGTTTACTCTGGCAGGCACCAAACTCCTACACGGAACCGCGAAACAACTTACTTTATGGTTCTTTTCACTCAAATCCGCCCTTGCGTGGAAGAAGCCAAAAATAAGTAAAATGCGAAAAAATCCGGTGAGTACTTTGCCTACTCCCGTGTTGCATTTTCACCCACTATGAAGTTCCACCAACTCAAATTTATGTTATTTTCACTCACCCGAGACTTCGGTGAAAACAACTCAAATTTGGCTTCTTCCACGGAACAACACACGTTGGGTCGATGCAGCTCTTCTTGTTTATAATATCATTCAAGAGAGGTAGGGTGACCATATGGTATCCTAAAGGAGGACATCCCAAGTAACAATTTCCATGCTTCTTAGATTTATTCAATTCTTATAATGGATTTAAAATAGCAATCCCCATAGCTAGTTGCACAGTTTTATAGTCGCTCTTATTGCTATCAATAAACCCCTTATAAATATGCTGAAAAAGCTTCAAACGTCAAACGCCTATTGATCTTATGAGCACCTCTACGGTTGTGATTGAGAGCGTTATAAATCCTATTTTTAAAGCTCGGATAAAGCCATAATTTTTGGTCGTAATGTGGTCAAATGAATAGCCCCAATAAGAATATTTGCATTGCAAAGAGTTTAATACGGTTTGTAATAAGAACAGCAATTTTTTCATCGAAATTTATGATGGCCATGTTGAAAAAGTAGAGGCATTTTCAAGTCAGTGATATTTATCACTGGAATTCATGACTTGACGATTTTTTCAGCACGTAATCAACTTTTTTGGCAATTGATTTGCACTAAAAATATATTGAGGTGGAAACTCAATACAATCAGTGAAGATTTACGATATTGCTGTTATATTTTTTTCAAATTTATTGCCCTAAACTACAATATAGTGAGAGCGCGTGGTAAGCAATCTAATTTTTTCATCAGCTTTCACCATAAAATCGAAAGCGCACCTCATTTTAATAAAAGTACAATGAACAACAATCCTGTAAAAATATTATTTTGTATCAACTCTCATCATTATTCTCATCAACAATTTATTTTGTTATTATTACTCAAAGATTTATTTCTCTTTTTTCAAAGCAACTTATTTGACAGCTGCCGCAGCCAAATTCCCTTTTTTGCGGATGGTTCAAAAAGGGTTTATAAATACTCTTATAATAGGTTTATAGCGGTCATCCTGAGAGGGCCACTTGGCCATATCTTACTCTTATAGTGGTCATCAAAAGGTTTTTGTGTAAAACTGGGTTTTATTGGTCGATCTTATAATTTAATCTTGAAAACATCTCCTAGAGCAGAATAAAACTTGAAATGTTACTTAGGATGTCCTCCTTTTTCGATAAAAATCGGATGTCCTCCTTTTGAGCTGAAATGTCCTCCTTTTTGTACTTTTGAGGAAACAATTGACAATGCTAGACATTAATTTCGGTTGTAAATATACATTTGCGTTTAATTCGTTTCCAACTTGGAACCCTTTCCATCTAGTTTTCGATTAAAATAAATGTTAATACCAAACATTAGTGGAGTGTATTAGAAGATGTCAAAAAATGATTTGAAACAAGAGTTTGATAATTTTAAGAAATTGTGAATAATGGGCTGAGAATAAAATTATTCAAATGCTTCTCAAGCTGTGCTGCGAGAAAGCATACATTGGTTGATTGAATCTTTTTTCGATCGTAGCACATGGTACGTCTCCTAAAAATAAATCTAAAAAAATCTAAAAATGGTCACCTGTCATGAGTCGAGTTTAGTACTATTCCATTTAATTCCACCGCAACGTGGTCCCATAACAGGTAAAGACATTCCACTAAAAGAGCTTAATAAAATGTGTTGGAGGAAACATGGGGTTCAAACTTATGACCCCATTGCAAAGGCGGGTGCAAACATATCTAGACCAACATTTGAAAAGGGCGTAACAGCCAAAAATTATTTCTTCTGATTCTTTGTCTACATATAAAGCTATATATGTGGACGAATAATCAGAAGGAATAAATTTTGGCTGTTACGCCCTTTTCAAATGTTGGTCTAGATATATTACCTAGTCAACGATATTCTCTAATCAAACATAAAGTTCCAAATTTGCAGTAAATGAAAAATCAATTGTAATCTTTCTTGAATTCATCTGAAAATAATACCTCGCAAAGCTTCAAAATCGTCATGAAAATCTCCGTAGTTGTATTGTAACCGTTCGGGGAAAGTTCTCGAGGATTGCTAAAACGGTGGCTTAAGCGCCACTCTCTACGAGAGACCACCGGTCGTGTTTGGTTTGCCCGACTTTTTAGAGACTCAGGGAAACTCTCGAACGGTTCGCGGAACAATGGTAATAAATCTCGTAACGCATGCACTTACTCCAACTCGTTATCCGTACGAAACATAGGGAACTCAGAGGGAATGTTCGCTCATTCGAGCAATAAAACGGAACGAAACGTAATTTAGTTTAGTGAGTATGTTTTATTGCCAACTGGCGTTAAACGTAATGGGAATTCAACCAACTCAACAAAATTCATTTAAAACTTTTTATATTTTAGAGCATTCATTCGTACTGGACGCGATTAAATCGTACGGAATGGGAAAGAGCAAAACATGGCCATGTAACAAAAAGCTCTTCACGTACCTGCGCAGGATTTTTGTTGACTCGATGCCGGCAGGAACGATGAGGCTTCGATGTCGTTGACGATGGCGACGATAGCTACGAAGATGGCGGTAACACGATGGCGGTCACCGGCGTGTCCGTACTGCGATTTGGCGCGCAGCGATGGAGATGACCCGTGTGCGATATGGCCGATCTAAAGGTGCGGAGTGAGTGGCGGCTGGAACGGAAGCTTCCGATTTCGATCGGAGAGAGTGTTGTGGCACTTGGCCTGGATTCCCCGGGACGATCGGCTCCGCCGAATAGAGGCACACGTACCCAAGCGACCCGGCTTCGCGTACCTTTCCGGTTCACCGAGCGGGGAGTGGTGTGTCCTCTATCCTTTGGTTAGGATCGAGGTTCGTGGCGTGCAATTTACGACACGCAGAAAAGACGAACCTACACTCTCTAAAACACTGGTCCGAAAATGTAACGTAAAGGACCTTTCCGTCGGCAATTAACGACCAACGTGGTAAATTCGCTACGATTGACTTAGCGACCTCACTCACCTCCGTTTGGCTACCTACTTGAGGCGGGCCTTCGCTGGGCACACGGGTCGGACGGTCCTCGGACGGTCAACGGACGAAGTCGTGGTGGAATACCACGAACGGAATCTCGATGAGGTGATGAATGCCGCCGATTAGCGACAGAAAATCCAGCCGTACAAAAACAGCGCAGGGCGCTTTTTTCGTATCAATTCACTTTAATAAAATTATCTGAGCAGAAAACGCAATCGATTGGACCTCGGTCCACTTCAAATTAAACTAAAAATTACTCAAGCAAAATCTTAACTTTCAAGAACTGAACGTAAGTATTTTATTCGCGCACTGCTGCTCTCCAGCCGATTCGTAGACGAAATCAGCGAGTCTGAGTCGTACTTGCGCCAAGAAATTTTGAATCTTTTGAAATCATTTTACTATTCAACTATTCAAATCTGAGCTATCATTCAATTTGATTGTAAAGCATATTCAAATAAAATTGCGCCAACCGATTGGCATGGCGATCGGAGGCATGGCGCCTGTTTGCCGCCTATTTGCAGCTCACATGCGTGCCATAATGAGTTGAGCTTTTATAACAAATACTATAAACTTGAAATTGATACACGAACGAACAGATTTTACGAACGCAAACGAAACACGACACACGATCATAAATAAAAACAAAATTCAAAATTTATTTTTGTTTTATCGGTTCTAATCGAACATTTTTAATTAAATTTTAATCGAAACAAACGTAAAACGTTACAGTATCCAGCCTGAAACCATTTTTAAATTTCTACGAACAACTATTGAAACTTTTAATTTGAAAGCATCGTGGTCATGGTGTATGCCGTCTAGATGCATTCGCATGCCATGAACTTGTTGGTTTTTAAGGAATAATCTCCACTGGTCTTTTGGGTGTCTTAAGTAATATACAATCAGTTATCTATTGCTCTACGTTGGGATGTATGCGATGGTTAAGTCATTCGAAAAATAATAATATTTCAGAATGATATGGAAATGCTAATATCATCTTCCAAACTTGGACGTACATGTTCATGATATCATTAGAGGCGAAAGTATAGAATTGATAGTTCCGTTAGGATACGGCAGGCATGAAGAATGTTTTTATAGAAGTCGATTTGAAAGCGAGCGGAGGGCAATATTTGTGATGGCATATATCGCACGACCTTCCTTCTGCCAAGCTCCCGTATGAAGGGGGAGGGAAGAATATCAGTGTGGAAGCTGATATATCTCCACTGGCAAAAGGAAGGTGGTTTGACTTGCTCATATGCCATCGCGTGCGGAAGGATTTGCTATCGACGAGTACTGTCTCCAAATTTCTAATATGACATCAGCATTTAGTCGAATAGGATGATGGTGATGGTGAGTTCGTTCTTTTTTTTTTAGTTTAATAAATTTGTGTGTCGTATTTGACTTGACGCCCGGAAAAATCAGTCAATTTAATATCAAATACAGGAAATTTTCGGGTTGGCAATTTCTTTCATATGTCCTCCTTTTTCAATCAAATGTCCTCCTTTTTTTTCACGATTTGAAGGAATTGTCCTCCTTTGGAAAATTTCCATATGGTCACCCTAAAGAGAGGGAGTGAGAAAACTACCTAAAATTAAGTTAAAAATTTGAACTTCGTACTCAAAGTTGAGTTCTTTAAACTTGTTTTTTAGGTTATTTATTTTTGCTGTGTAGCTTATAATACATATCATATAACTACCATAGATTTTAGGAAATTTGTTTCTATGAAATCGAGCCATAACCATCATATTGGATGTTGTAGGTTGATTGGAGGAAAATGTTATTAACGATTTGATAACTTTTCAAAATATAGAAGGTGTCCCGGATTGGTCCAAGAAAAATCTGGTCGCTTTAGGATAAATCATAGTAATTAACCCTCAATATTGGAAATATACTCATTTTTATTTTTTCTGTACAGAGAACCAATATTTATACGGATCTAAAATAGTAGAAAATCATGTTTTTATGTAATTCAAGCGTTCCTTATGAGTTTTTTTGTTATTTGTTTACATAAATTACAATCTTTTTTCAGCAATTATCGACTATCTCCGGCATCTATCCTGTTCTCTGTTAAATAAAATAACTGCAATTCTATCTTTTAACATTTGTGGCACAAGTGCGCCGTATTTTGTAAGATTTATAACATTTTCTTATTTGAACATATGATACAGCTCGTTACTCATGCGTATGTGCCACACGCTTTATTCTGGCCTCTCACTGATTATAGTACGTAACACCATCCACTCATTACATTTGAAAGCCAAACTTAGTCCTAGAACTGATTACGTGAGCCGAAGGTAACCTCATTCGTATTAAAAATGCTTCACAGGAAACGTCATAAACAACCTCTCCAAGCATTTGGACATTTTTTCAACCCATTTTCAACACAACAACACATTTTCTCAAGCACTAGCTCAGCATAAACTACACACAACTTATCTCTATCTCTACATGCAACCATGTACATCATCTTAGCAGTGCTAACGCACATGCTCCTGGGTTTTGCAGACGAAACTGAGCTCATTTGAAACGATTGCAGAGGTCTTACTGAAGATTTAAACGGTAAGAATAGACATAATCATTCACTTTACCAGTACGAAGTATGTAGATTGTTATGGATAGAAATAGAATAAGAGGATATGTAGGAGATGTGATTGGAGGTGTTGAGGAAATTGTTTACCTTGGAATGCTTGTGAAGTAGGACAATGATCCCTGGTAATATCGTTGTACTTATAGTGGTTTCTCAACACACTTGAAGAATAAATCGCTATCTCCAAGAACATTATTAAGCCATAATTATTACTTGGGATGTTTCCCGTAAGGTTGAAAGACGTAAATGGTCTTCTAATACGTAAGTAGCCAGTTTACTGCCCATAAAAGCTATAGAACCCTCGCAGATATGGAACGCATCAAATATGAGATGGTCGAGTGTTTAGCTGCAGCGTAGCTTCCGTAATACACATGCAGTATCAAAATTCTCTCTATATAAAACTTTAGGTCATCCGGTAGCCATTTTCAGACATGAAACATGGAAATTATGACTCATAATTTATGAGAAGCTTTTGTGGTTTTCAAGCAAAATGTGATGTGTACCACAAAAACTTTGAGACAGTGTATCAAGAGAAAATATAAAATATGGCAGACTGACAATGGGCTGGTTGTCTAGTGCGAATGTTGGAAGAAAAGAAATGCAAGTACAATATTGAACAGAGAATTGAATAGAGGCTGTAAATAGATTGTTACTCATGCAGAAATAAAAATAAAATTACCCAAAAAATATTTCTGAAACGCTTAAAATACAGAAAAAGAATATTTTCCAACATTTTTGATCCATTTAAAATTTCTTTTCTATTAAAATTTTTTTTTACAAATGTGTATATTTTCAATTTTTAAGGGTTAATTACCATGATTTATCCATTGCTGAGTTATCAATTGACTTTTTATACGGTATATCGGAGAAGAAAACAATAAAAATTACTTTTTTTCAAAAAATCGTCGATGAAATATTTTGAAACACCCCGAGGCTTATTTCTAATGACCTTGCCCAATTTTCTGTGAAAAAAAAATCAGAGGTAAATGAAACTTCGATAATAATCCATTTTTTACACCGTGATATAGCCTTTACGTATACTTTGTATGCGAGGAAGGCAAAAAGGGCCAAGATGGGAGCCATGTGGAACTCCCGAAGTGACTTGAATGGTATTGAATTTCTTTCCGTTAAGGTCACTCCTGACGGAATCCATGTTTAAAAGTCCTCGCGTTTCCGGGGGCACACCACTCGATACGGAAGCAACGCACAACTGTCATTTGTATTATTTCACGCATGCTGCGACGCAGCAAAGCTAAACCAACAAAAATGACAGTTGTGCGCCGCCTCTGAATCGAGTGGTGTGCCCCCGAAAACGCGAGCACTTTGGAACTTGGATTCCGTCAGGAGTGACCTTAAATGTTATTATAAGTCGAGTCAAGTACGAGACACTGAAGACGGCCTTACTTTTGAGGTCGAAATATGTATCTGTCAAGATACAATTAAGTGGTGGTGGAATTCAATGGGATTGTATAAACTCGTCTTATGACAGGTGAAAACATTCCACTAAAAAGCTCAAAATAATTTTCTTATTATTATTTGTTGTCAGTCTGTGAGATAAGATTCAAGCCATCTAAGAAGTGCTGGCTCAATTCCAATTTTTTGCTATTTGTTAAAGTCAGTGTATAAAGCTTCCACGTAGCTACCATTTTCCATCGCATTAAGAGAATAATCAATGAATTCTATTTAATTTGTAGTGTAAAATGTACGCTGCTTATTCTTAATTCTGTTTTTAAGTTGTGAAAATATTTTTTCATTGATAATGGATTCAAAAAGTTTGGGAATGCAAGATATAATGGCTATTCCACGGTAATTACGAATGTCAGATTTTTTGCCTGATTTGAAGATAGGCACAGGAGCTTTTCCATACACTGGGAAAATTTCCGGATTCCAATGACAATCTGGAGAGCCAAAACAAAGGTGCCGTCAGCTCTTTAACCAGACTCTTCATAATAATCGGTGGAATACCGTCAGGATCAGGGCCTTTAGATGCATATATGTTTTTTAAAGCGTTTAGAATATCGTTAACCATTCTGGAATTCTGGGATAGGCACAAAAAAATCTAGGTCACAATCTTGTTCCGAAAAGGTGGTGTACATTTCTTGGAAGAAATTTCCAAAAAGATTACAGATATCTTCCGAGCAATTACCGACGCGTTCATCTAAATACATAGATGATGGAAAATTGTCTGATTTTAATTTTGATTTTACGTAATTGAAGAAGGTCTTTGGGCATGACTTCATATCGTTTTCTGTTTTCGTGTTGTGCTCTTCAAATGCTACATCAATTATTAGTTTTAATTGATCGCAAATGTCTAAATATTTTTCCAAATTTTTATTCGTATGAACGTTTTATGTAATTTTTGTTTGCGATTCTTTAAATTTTTTATCTGCCTATCATACCAAATTTGATATTTTGAATTTCCGTCCCGTCGTTTTCTTTTTTTTTGGAACCTCGGCAATAATGATATCAAAAATAATTTTATAGAAGACATCAACGGAAGATTCAATATTACCTTCATTCTCTAAAATTTGCTTCCAGTTAAATCTACTTAGCTTATGTCTTATGTTGTCATAGTTTGCTTTATGGTATTCAAGGACTTCTTCAAATTCACAGTCGCTAGGTTTTTGATACTCATGAACAAACAAAGAGTATTCGATTGCCGTGTGGAATGCTACCCGAGCAGCACACATCAGGTTATTCTGGTTGCAGCAACTTAATTGCGACTAAATCTGGTCACATATAAGTTGCAGTAACCTATATGGAATATGTGTGCTGCTAGGGTAGCAGCCCTTCGACTACGTTCAAAGATCTTTCTTGGTGAGAACTGGACTCGATTGATCGCCTCTTAGGACGGCCGTATAGTGGAAAGCACATCAGTTTCCACTCCCAGTCCCGAAAGGACAAGATCCTCGCCATGAAACGGAAGGCCAAATCTTTCCACAGAGAGAGGGATGGAGCACCATGGTGGCTCAGAAGGAGAAAAGAAAGAGACTGCGGAAGCAAAACGAGTCGGTAGAACTGGACTGAAAATCCTTTAACTCTTCAGAAGACACCGAAGAGGGTAGCCAAACTTGTCAATGCCAACGACACAACGATAAGCGCCTTGATACCGGAGAGATGCTATTCTAGTTGAAGAAGGACCCTGCGATTCGATTATGCACAAGCGCATTGCAAAATCGCTGGGAACTGGTGCGGAAGTTAAAGAATTTATTCTGAAGCATGTTTTAATCCCAAGACACGCCTGAGCCTCAAACTACACAATTAACAATTTGCGCCGAATAAGCTAGTTTTTAGTAAAAAAAATATTGTTTGGTTATATAAGCGCTATTCACGTCTCCAATGATTGTCGGGTACTGACCCATTTCTCTTGGGTCCAAGCTCATTTTTAGAAAAGGAGCTTTTCGGTGATTTGGTTCTAGGTAAAGTACACGCAGTTCTTTTTTTACACGGTTGGGTTTTAGTCGATTATGACCTCTAGCGTCAATGAAACTATGAGTTCAGCCCAAAAGCTGTGAAAGTCCAGGCTAACCTAGGAATCAATAAATACCAACCGTGTAAAAAAGTATTGGGTGAATTACCTATATAGTCAATTTTCCCTGGCAACGGAGGAACTATCGGACAATGCGTTGTCTTCATGTCGACGGTTTGTTGAACAATGAGTTAAAAGCAGTGTGAAGAGAACTTTCCCCTGACGGTTAGGTCCTTTCGGGCCACGGCTTCTTCAGAAAGTGTCTAAAATTGGTCGGGCACGCCACTTTACCATTGTGCCCGGAGGATAAATTCTTTGAGGAAATGCCAGAGCACATGGTCTTCGAATGTCTTTATGGTTAGACACAGTAAGAAAGGAAATACCCGGTTTGAGCTTCTAAACGTGTCGAGAGAAAAGCATTTGCAAGACAGTACAGAGGTATAATAACATCAGTAGTTATAGGGAAAGGGTTTCTAGTCGCCTTGAGAGCAAAGGCGTAGGATTGCCAATCCGGAGATGGCGAATTCGATTCTCGGTCCGGTCTAGGATGTTTTAGAGTTGGCAACATTCTCGACACCCTGGGCATAGTGTACCCATTGTACTTGCCACACAAGATACGTATTCATGCAATGGCTGACATAGAAAAGCTTTCATAATAACTGAGGAATTACTAATAGAATATGTATTAAGTTGGAAACCCGGCCAAGTTTCAATTGGAATCTGGAGCCATAGAAGAAGTAAAAAAAGAAGAAGAAAATACGTCTGATTGAGTACTGTTGGAAATAATTGATAAATATGTAGGCAAAGGTAAAGGTTAAGTTTACGAGAATATAAACTCGCACCCACGAAAACCAGATATCTGTGAATCATCATTGATTGTTTGCTGGCTGCACGAATCCGTTTGATATCTACATTTAAACAAAATTTTCACAATACTGGATTAGAAACAAAAGCATGTCGAGAACGCTTTGCGCAAGCGCGCCTTTTAGGCCGATAAACGCATGCGCTTCTAGGGCTATCAGTTTCAACACGTTAGATTATGTCAGACCCTTATCTCCAAACATTCATACAGTGTTCATTCATAGGAAAATACCCTGACCGGCCTTCTCGGGTGTTAGTTAATGCACAACAATGGGTTGGCAAAGACCTTCCGAACCGGCAATCCCGACCGTTTGGTACACATTCCAAGCACCGGACCCGGACAACGGTGACCAGTTGGCTAACTACCGAGTGGAAGATCTGACCGAGGATCGCTACGAGGACACCATCCGGCACTATACCAACAACTTCGTCGACGATGAGCCGCTTTGCGAGAACAAGCAATTATCGCAGGATGAGCAGTCCCTGGCGGAGATTACGTTCTTCTGGCGCTGGTGCTTCGAAAAACGGATGACGATCGTTTGCTACAAGGAGGGCTCGAACGAGATTGTCGGAGCGAATCTGTTGAACGTGAAACACGTTGATGATAAAGAAAAGTGGGATGTAGGATCTCTCCCTGTTGGTTTTACTCCGCATGGTTTAACGGCATTTCAATTTTTTTTTGCAGATGGTTAAGAGTAAAAAGATTGTGGACCTTTTGCTGACAAACGAATACATGACGGACCAGTTCAACATTTTCCAGAACTATGGCGTTGATCGATATTTGACGGCGTACGGGTTGGCTATTAACCATCGCTATCGAGGTCGGGGGATAGCCACAGAAATTCTGAGAGCAAGGATTCCACTTTGCCGGGCGTTTGGAATCCAAGTAACGGCCACCAATTTCACTGCCATTGGATCACAGAAAGCGGCCGCAAAGATTGGATTCAAAAACGATTTCGAAGTGACGTAGGGGATGTAATTATCAACTTTTAAACTGGTGATTCATTTGTTGTTTTTTATCATAACAGGTATGACGATTTTGCCAAAATGGGACCAAGCTACAGCTTTCCGGGCATCAAATCAAAAAGCTTGAAGCTGATGAGTCTGAAGATTGAATGAATTCGGTGATAATGAAAGATAAGCAACATCCTTATAAGGTAGAATAACTACCGCGTGATGCTTTGATAAGATATCGTGTGGTTCGTTACCTTTGACTCCGATGCCAGATAAGATTGGTAAATAAAACGTGTTTCGCCTGAGCCCGTCCAAAGGGTGGCATTTAATCATGCCTTTTTATTTTAGATTTGGAAACGAGCCTCTGTGCTGGATAGGCGCTTGCATCCGGGTTACTTTTATGCAA
This sequence comes from Armigeres subalbatus, assembly GCF_024139115.2. Lineage (NCBI taxonomy): Eukaryota > Metazoa > Arthropoda > Insecta > Diptera > Culicidae > Armigeres > Armigeres subalbatus. The sequence continues at coordinate 98,454,950 of NC_085139.1, read as the reverse complement.
GCACTTGCACTAAATTTTGAACTCAATACTGTTGCATTCAATTGATAATCCGAAAAAGTTAAACCCGTTAGAGCACTCTACCATCTGATGTCTTTTTTATCCGTGATTTTTTATTGGGTTTTTAATAAGTTCATCACGACTACCATTTGATGTGTTTCGCAAAAATTATCCATTAAGACGCCTTTCGCCTTTAAACTTTTTTTTTGCTATTCAAGTCTTTCAAGCCTTTTCAGCCTTTTTAGCTTTTTTTTTTGACTCTTTTGTTTTGTTTGGCCTTTTTTGCCTATTTCGCCTTTATTTTACCTTTTTTGTTTTTTTGCCTTTTATTCCTTTTGTTTGCATTTTTTTGTCTTTTAAGCTTTTTTTGTAATTTTTACCTTTTTTGGCCTTTTAGGTCTTTTTTTGACTTTTTTGCCTTTTTTGATATTTTTTTGCCATTTTTCATCCGAATTCCGAATGACATCAATACGAATTCCGTCAGAAATAAATTCAAATTCCGGCAGAAATAAATCCGAATTCCGACAGAATTTCATCAAAATTCCGACAGGACTTCAATTGAAAACCGACAGGAATTCACTTGAATTCCGACAGAAATTCATTCAAATTCCGAAAAAAATTCATCTGAATTCTAACAGGAATTCATCCGAATTCTGACAGGAATTCATGCGAATTCCTACAGAAATTCATCCGAATTCCGACAGAAATTCATCCGAATCCCGACAGGAATTCATCTGAATTCCGACAATAATTCATCCGACTTCCGACATGAATTCATCCGAATTCCGACATGAATTCATCCGAATTCCGACAGGAATTCATCCGAATTCCGACAGGAATTCATCCGAATTCCGGCAGGAATTCATCCGAATTCCGACAGGAGTTTACCCGTATTGAGACAGGAGTTCATCCGAATTTCAAGAGGAATTCATTCGAATTCCGAAAGGAATTCATTCGAATTCCGACAGGAAATTATCCGAATTTCTACAGGAATACATCCGAATTCCGACAGTAATTCATCCGAATTCCGACAGAAATTCATCCGAATTCCGACAGGAATTCATCCGAATTCCGACATGATATCATCCGAATTCCGACAGGAATTCATCCGAATTCCGACAGGAATTCATCCGAATTCCGACAGGAATTCATGCGAATTCCGACAGGAATTCATGCGCATTCCGACAGGAATTCATGCGAATTCCTACAGAAATTCATCCGAATTCCGACAGGAATTCATTAGAATTCCGACAGGAATTCATTAGAATTCCGACAGGAATTCATCTGAATTCCGACAGGAATGCATCCGAATTCCGACAGGAATTCATCCGAATTCCGACAAGAATTTATCCGAATTCCGACAGGAATTCATCCGAATTCCGACAGGAATTCATCCGAATTCCGACAGGAATTCATCCGAATTCCGACAGGAATTCATCCGAATTCCGACAGGAGTTCATCCGAATTCCGACAGGAGTTCATCCAAATTCCGATAGGAGTTCATCTGAATTCCGACAGGAGTTCATCCGTATTCCGACAGGAGTTCATCCGTATTCCGACAGGAGTTCATCCGAATTCCAAGAGGAATTCATTCGAATTCCGACAGGAAATTATCCGAATTCCGACAGGAATACATCCGAATTCCGACAGGAATTCATCCGAATTCCGACAGAAATTCATCCGAATTCCGACAGGAATTCATCCGAATTCCGACATGATATCATCCGAATTCCGACAGGAATTCATTAGAATTCCGATAGGAATTCATTAGAATTCCGACAGGAATTCATTAGAATTCCGACAGGAATTCATTAGAATTCCGACAGGAATTCATTAGAATTCCAACAGGAATTCATCCGAATTCCGACAGGAATTCATCCGAATTCCGACAGGAATTTATCCGAATTCCGACAAAAAATTCATCCGAATTCCGACAGGAATTCATCCGAATTCCGACAGGAGTTCATCCGAATTCCGACAGGAGTTCATCCAAATTCCGATAGTAGTTCATCCGAATTCCGACAGGAGTTCATCCGTATTCCGACAGGAGTTCATCCGAATTTCAAGAGGAATTTATTCGAATTCCGACAGGAATACATCCGAATTCCGACAGGAATACATCCGAATTCCGACACGAATTCATCCGAATTCCGACAGAAATTCATCCGAATTCCGACAGGAATTCATCCGAATTCCGACAGGAATTCATCCGAATTCCGACAAGAATTCATCCGAATTCCGACATGATATCATCCGAATTCCGACAGGAATTCATCCGAATTCCGACGGGTATTCATCCGAATTCCGACTGAATTCATCCGAATTCCGAATTCCGAATTCCGGAAATGCCTTTTGCCTTTTGCCTTTTGCCTTTTGCCTTTTGCCTTTTGCCTTTTGCCTTTTGCCTTTTGCCTTTTGCCTTTTGCCTTTTGCCTTTTGCCTTTTGCCTTTTGCCTTTTGCCTTTTGCCTTTTGCCTTTTGCCTTTTGCCTTTTCCCTTTTCGTTTTGCCTTTTGACTTTTGCCTTTTGCCTTTTGCCTTTTGCCTTTTGCCTTTTGCCTTTTGCCTTTTGCCTTTTGCCTTTGCCTTTTGCCTTTTGCCTTTTGCCTTTGCCTTTTTGCCTTTTTGCCTTTTGCCTTTTGCCTTTTGCCTTTTGCCTTTTGCCTTTTGCCTTTGCCTTTTGCCTTTTGCCTTTGCCTTTTGCCTTTTGCCTTTTGCCTTTTGCCTTTTGCCTTTTGCCTTTTGCCTTTTTGCCTTTTGCCTTTTGCCTTTTGCCTTTTGCCTTTTTGCCTTTTGCCTTTTGCCTTTTGCCTTTTGCCTTTGCCTTTTGCCTTTTGCCTTTTGCCTTTTGCCTTTTGCCTTTTGCCTTTTGCCTTTTGCCTTTCGCCCTTTGCCTTTTGCCTTTGCCTTTTGCCTTTTGCCTTTTTGCCTTTTGCCTTTTGCCTTTTGCCTTTTGCCTTTTGCCTTTGCCTTTTGCCTTTTGCCTTTTGCCTTTTGCCTTTTGCCTTTTGCCTTTTGCCTTTTACCTTTTTGCTTTTTCGCTTTGCCTTTTGCCTTTTGCCTTTTGCCTTTTTGCCTTTTGCCTTTTGCCTTTTGCCTTTTTGCCTTTTTGCCTTTGCCTTTTGCCTTTTGCCTTTTGCCTTTTGCCTTTTGCCTTTTTTGCCTTTTGCCTTTGCCTTTTGCCTTTTGCCTTTTGCCGTTTTCCTTTTGCCTTTTGCCTTTTGCCTTTTGCCTTTTGCCTTTTGCCTTTTGCCTTTTGCCTTTTGCCTTTTGCCTTTTGCCTTTTGCCTTTTGCCTTTTGCCTTTTGCCTTTTGCCTTTTGCCTTTTGCCTTTTGCCTTTTGCCTTTTGCCTTTTGCCTTTTGCCTTTTTCCTTTTGCCTTTTGCCTTTTGCCTTTTGCCTTTTGCCTTTTGCCTTTTGCCTTTTGCCTTTTGCCTTTTGCCTTTTGCCTTTTGCCTTTTGCCTTTTGCCTTTTGCCTTTTGCCTTTTGCCTTTTGCCTTTTGCCTTTTGCCTTTTGCCTTTTGCCTTTTGCCTTTTGCCTTTTGCCTTTTGCCTTTTGCCTTTTGCCCTTTTCCTTTTGCCTTTTGCCTTTTGTCCTTTGCCTTTTGCCTTTTGCCTTTTGCCTTTTGCCTTTTGCCTTTTGCCTTTTGCCTTTTGCCTTTTGCCTTTTGCCTTTTGCCTTTTGCCTTTTGCCTTTTGCCTTTTGCCTTTTGCCTTTTGCCTTTTGCCTTTTGCCTTTTGCCCTTTGCCTTTTGCCTTTTGCCTTTTGCCTTTTGCCTTTTGCCTTTTGCCTTTTGCCTTTTGCCTTTTGCCTTTTGCCTTTTGCCTTTTGCCTTTTGCCTTTTGCCTTTTGCCTTTTGCCTTTTGCCTTTTGCCCTTTGCCCTTTGCCTTTTTTCTTTTTTCTTTTGTCCTTTGTCTTTTGCCTTTTTGCCTTTTGCCTTTTGCCTTTTGCCTTTTGCCTTTTGCCTTTTGCCTTTTGCCTTTTGCCTTTTGCCTTTTGCCTTTTGCCTTTTGCCCTTTGCCTTTTGCCTTTTGCCTTTTGCCTTTTGCCTTTTGCCTTTTGCCTTTTGCCTTTTGCCTTTTGCCTTTTGCCTTTTGCCTTTTGCCTTTTGCCTTTTGCCTTTTGCCTTTTGCCTTTTGCCTTTTGCCTTTTGCCTTTTGCCTTTTGCCTTTTGCCTTTTGCCTTTTGCCTTTTGCCTTTTGCCTTTTGCCTTTTGCCTTTTGCCTTTTGCCTTTTGCCTTTTGCCTTTTGCCTTTTGCCTTTTGCCTTTTGCCTTTTGCCTTTTGCCTTTTGCCTTTTGCCTTTTGCCTTTTGCCTTTTGCCTTTTGCCTTTTGCCTTTTGCCTTTTGCCTTTTGCCTTTTGCCTTTTGCCTTTTGCCTTTTGCCTTTTGCCTACCAAAGACCTACAATTAAAGTGATTTGTACGTAGACAGTTACGTTTCCTTGCAACAGAAGATTCCATTCCAGAAATATTAGCGATATCGAGTTCGGCTAGGTCACGTGCGCACGTCGGGCCAGGAGGGGCTCAACCGAAACAGCAAAATCGTTGAAATGGAACCATCATGGCGAGGAGATGCAGATCTTCCCGTTCGCGATATGGTTCAGTTCCTGTGGGATTACTCTTCGCTCCATAGCGTTGCTTTTTTTCGGACTCAGTCTATCCCCATTCGCATCAGCTGGCTGTTATTTTAGCCATAGTGCTGCATACCGAACATGCCAACTTGAGAGGAAACTTCTTCCGTCGTACTCAACTCAAAACCCATAAACCTTTGTTTCAAACGCTCAGCCAAGTGGAACGATATCGGTTACAGTTTTTGTAGGTGCTGCAGCGGCAACAGCCGTGACGATTATTCTTCCCGGAAATTTGCCCACTTCACTCGTAACTAACCTAAATAAGAGCCAAATTGCGCCCTAATGAGACTGATGTTGGAATGAGAATGCAACTTTGCATCGCTTTCGATCCGAAGCCAACGAATATTATTCGCAGTTGGACCAAATCAAGCAAAAAAAAAAGTGGATTCAATCACCTAGCAGTGAGAAACCCTTCTAATCGGGTTCTAAATTTGTTACTTATAGAAACTGTGTTAACAATTATCAGTTTTCTGCCGTGATCTTCCGTCTTTTCGTTGAAAGTAAATTTACCAATCGAGCATTCGAGCTCATTCATTCATCAATCATCCAGAAAACTCATTCACATGTCCGTCTGTAGCTTATACAAATGTACGCACGTAGAAACCTAATCTCCGCAAAAGAAGCCGGACATCATGCACGACTTGCACACATTGGAATTAAAATAGCTGATCACGACTCTTATAAGTCAGCCAAGCGAACGCCCTTCATAAAAAACTCTTCCACAGATCAATGGTTGGTGCAGTAGACATTTTCGTACATCGCCTAGACAGACCCCCCAAAAAAACTGCACCATTAATCATCCATATGGACCCAATAATTGTGCACGCTATTGCCCTAACTAACCGGTACCAGGAGGTTCGTGGTTCGCAAGTTGGAAGGAGAAGAGTTATAGTGATTATTAGATTTCTACATTTGGTGGAGTCGGGTTCCCTCTCTGGTCATGCCTACACGCCTACCAATAATGAGGTTTTTGAGGAGTTTCGAAATTAAGTCGTTTGTTTGGCAGAAGAGACAAACTACAAGGCTATGAAAGCGATCCTACAGCTAAGGTCGATAATCGAGATGCGCGTGTTTGACAAGTAATGGACACAAATAAAATAGGTCGAGCCCTTGCGTACGCACATGAGAGCCAGTCAATCATATTTTACAAATCTTTGATCCCCACCCTCCCCCATGTAACTATGTCAGTTATCATCCGATTTTGACAATATAGGGATTCCTGAACTGGAAAATTAATGCAGTTTCACAGTATGTCCATGGAAGTATGGCCCTCAGGTTCCGGAAACATTCCGGGTTTTTCAGAACCGTAAATTTGAGGTGGATATTAGGATAAGTTGTGGTTAAAAATTGAATAATATTAGTAACTACAAATGACAGGGAATCAATATTCGAGCAACGTCTAACAATATACCCTTTGTCATCAACAGAGTTTGTTACTGACCAGGCCTGGGATTTGTCACCTTCATACAGAAAAACCATGCGACAAAACCAAAGAGAAAACAGTCACCTCAAACTGGGCAACACAACCTAACCAACGTTGCTCGATACAGCGTACTACTGGTCTCTCGCTCCAGCAAGACATTTTGAATCTTGTCACATGCTTATTTTGTTACGATATATTTGTCGTGTGACGCTTTCCATCACGACTAAGATTTTGCACAACCAGACGGATTAGAATATTTGTCATGGTTATTGACAAAAAAGTTCGTCATGTCACCTTCGAATTTTGTCGCGACAAAAATTGTTGTCGTTGTCAGCAAAATGTTGTCATTATGAATTGATGACAAACTGTGGGGAAACCACTGAAATGGTGTGGTTTCTGGGTTTTACAGCAGATGAAGCCGAGCTCATTATAAAAACGGCTAATATGTACGGCATAATAATAATGTGTCGAATTTTGGTGATTTTAGTCCAGCTGTTTAACCAAAATGCGTCATTTAATTACATATCTAAAATGTATGTTTAAAAACCACGAATGGTTTGAAATGATCTATATCCGGAAATCTTTTAAGCGGGCCATTAACACTCGAGCGCACAAGCTGTTGTATTTTGAACAACATAAACCAAAAAACATATCACGCTGTACGCATGAACAAGCCATAAATGTACGGCCCCTCAACAGTAAATGTATGAATGTCCCTTAATTGCCCCTAATGTAGGATATACGCTTGAATAAAATTCCATATTTCTCTTATACATAAAATATTGCAGTCAAATAACCATCTATCAGGCAATTGCTACAAACGATGCGCCGGTCAAAATCCACTGAAGTCGACGATTGTACTGCGTAAGTCAAAACCGCGTAAATCACAAAAACCGCGTAAAAACGACTTAATCAAAAATCGCTGTTTCGTACGCTCCGATTTTTTTTTTCAAAACCACGGGAACAAAATCAGTTAAAAAACGCATTAATCCAAAACCCGCTTGAAAACCACGAAAACTCCATAAACCGCGTGAAAAGCGAGCAAACTTGCCTTGCGTTAAATGGCTCAATTATTCGACACTGGGGGATCTTTCTCTATGCAAGAGACACTTATTTTTTTGTTTATGTATTATTATGTACGTAACAACGCAAAAATTGAATAAAATTTCTTATTTCTAAACAGAAAATCTGTCAAGAGAACAAGAAAATAATTTATTATAATGTGCTTTTTTCGGTATGATATTTCAAATTTGTCCGCTGCTATTGCTCCTCCACGCAGATGGACAACCAGAAGATGCGACATAACTTACTTTCGGGACCAATGTTGTGTCGTGCACAGAGCCGAAAGTGTATGCGTTGTCACACTTTTGTCGCAGATGTGTCAGATCAAAATTCGGTCTGAATTTTCTTCATAAAGATGAATATTTTAAGCTCTGGTTGTATGCAAAAAATATATTAGAACTCCAGCTTTCCATTGCATATTATTAACGCAATGAACAAATCTCGCTTAACTTTTCAAAAGGACCTAAGTAACATTTTTTCCATGAATTAATTTGAGTACTGCAATCAAAAGCTTTCATATTGGTCTGTTGATTGCGCTATTCAAATTAATACATGAAAAAAATGTTACTTACACTTAAAATTCTAAGTTTACCGATTGCCGAGAATCCAACAGCCGAGATATTGGTAATAATTTCGACGAATTTCGGTATTTTTTACCGAGAATTCGGTAAACTTTACTGAGTCATCGGTAATCGTTACCGAGATCTCGGCAAAAATCAACTTTGCCAAACAAAAATAAAGGAATTACCGAATTTCAGTAAAAAATATTACCGAGATCTCGGCTGTTGGAATCTCGGCAAAAATTTTGCCGAGATCTTAAAAATAATTTAAGTGTGTAGGACCTTTGAAAAGTTAAGCGAGAAATCATAGTTTATTAGGAATCGGTAATCAAAAAAACCCTTCCAGTTTTGTATAGGGGAACGGTTCGCCACTTCATCTCATAGCTCCTATTTCCATCCCATCAAAAACAAAGCAATGGAAATGAATTTTGTTTGTTTATTATTTTTGTGATTTTTTTCAGTAGTAAGCACGCATGTTGACAATACGATAATGATTGGAAATATTATTTGATAACTAAGTTAGTCTTAGAAGTCTTCTCAGGTGTGAAAAGTAGGCGAGTTGACATCGCTGCCGTAATCTGAAAAAGTAACGTATGCGCCATTTTACAACATGCATGTTTTTCATTTTTCTGTTAAAGAGTTCTATGAGTGCTACTCGTTAACACCATTTTTGGAAAATGGTTAATACGTCACTTTTCCAGATTACGGCAGATCGGTGATAACTTTTCAAATTTTGGAATCAATTGATAATAAACACAAAATTATCATTTAAGGTCACTCCTGACGGAATCCAAGCTTCAGAGTGCTCGCGTTTTCGGGGGCACACCACTCGATACGGAGACGGCGCACAACTGTCATTTTTGTTTATTTTGCTTTGCTGCGTCGCAGCATGCGTGAAATAATAAAAATAACAGTTGTGCGTTGCTGCCGTATCGAGTGGTGTGCCCCCGAAAACGCGAGCAGTTTGAAACATGGATTCCGTCAGGAGTGACCTTAAATGAGGTTAGAAGCAGAGGGGTGTAAGTGACATTTTGGTCAAAATTGAGTTGACTACAGCAAAAAATACTTTGGTTCTCGAGCTTTGCGGCAATATGTTGATATAGTTTGTACGATGTTTATAAAAAATGTGAAAATTCACAGAAAATTAGTAATTTTTTGAACTTCCATACAATTTGTATGAAACAAATTTTTCTTGAAAAACTTTGCCTCCATTTTTCTCAAAACTAACTTTTTGTCACTTACACCCCTTTGCGTTTGACCTCCTCAAATGTAAATCTTACCAATACAAATTTAATGTTAACAATGAAGTTTAATGTACATAAATGTTATGTACATAAATCAATCGAGATTAATCGATAATTTGAATATGTGATCGCTTGGGAGTATTGCTCATACTCAATTATTTGAAAAATTGTTTTTCTCCATCCCTGGTGCCCATAGTGGAACATTTATTAGAAATGGTTTACGAAAGATGTGCGTGGTCATATACTCGAAGAGAATGCACCATACTTCAATTAATATGGATCTTTGGCTACGCGTCTGGATCTATTGGACTTAATTCAGAGATATCGTAGATGACCAAGAACTTTTGCTATTACGCGTGTAGACCAAAAGGGTTCTCTCCAGGAATTTCTTATGTGACCAAGAATAGGTCTTACTCCATGAATTTCTTGGATGACCAAGATCATATGCTGTGGACGCATTCTATTCTTTGCATCACAGAGGGCAAATCATATTTGAATCGGGCAAATTGATCTTGCAAAATGTCGTGACCGTCACCAGATGATCCGATATGAAAACAAAAACTACCTCGCTTTAAAACGATGTTGTTTACTGACAATCAGTGCAAGCGCATTGTGACATGTAGAGCTGACGCGTGAGTACCTTATGTAAGCGTGATACCCAGGCTGACAATCATGAACTGAGAGCATCAGGTCGGTCAGCTGTACTTTTGCAGGTGAGCACCGTTTTTGATTGACTTTCCCAACAAACATTCACTAGTTGAACTAACATCAGTGTGATGATTTAATTCAGCGCTGTGTTGAATTATGTCTGTACTATTTCTTATCACAACTTCTATTCAAGCTTTGTTCAAACAATTTTGGCGAAGTTATACAACTACAACATCTCATTTTGAAAAACAACTTTATTAACTGATTCGTTAAACCTTTAATAAGCATTTTACTAAGCCTCAATTCAGCTACATGTGAATTCTTCGAAAATAATAACGCATTGAAGGTAACATCATCAAGATCTCCAATGAACGTATTTTGATGCAATTGCTATTTTCATATAATCATTTTAAAATTTTCCCAAATCGAGTCTCGAACTGCTGACATTTGATCATCTGCCGGTAACGTTGTCATCCGCGCCATCCTTGATTTGTTAGGTATGGCTCACTCAATACATAACATAAATAATCTTATTGCTGAATATGAATCATAATTGGACTCTTAATCAATAAGTCGATCTGTCAAACTACAGATTATTAATAACTGTACAAGATTTTATTTCAACCATTGTTCAGCCAGTCATAACCATCGCACACTAGGAAAAATACGTAAAAATAATGTCGATAAACGATAAAATAAAATCCGTCCCCAATGCTATTTATGAATTTATGAAAATAAAATCAATGTATATTCGGCCTTCCTCAGAATCTCTTGATAAACGGTTGCGATATGATTGTCAAATGCTAAGATTATTCCAATTTCGCCGTAATAAAGATCAACATCCATGCGATAATGTTGGGTTTCCACACATCAAAGATTCAAACATTTTCCGACGTTATTCAACGGCGTTATGTCCGGCTTTTAGTAAATTTAGTTCCGCATGGATGCATGATTTTTTTCATTGCTCCTGCAGTTTTTCGTTAAAACCATGTCTTGAAAATAAATCATTATTTTCCTATAAATCAACTTTTCCAGATCTAGAATCCAGATTTTCTCTCAAACTGAAAAAGCTTAATGTTTTTTTTTCCACTGTGCGATAGATCAGATAAACGTGAAATCCAATGGTTAAGAAGGACAAAGGTTAAGAAGGATGTCCAATGCTTGATTATTAACTTACTATTCAAACTCTATTCGACCACCCTTTCAAAGCATCACATCATAGTCGAACAGAGAACTTAAAAAATCATTAGTTCAGCACGTTGTTAAACTTCCCCAATGTGCTGAAATGTTATAAATCGAAAACGTTAGTTCGACTTCAAATAAAGGTAGTAAACAAATAAATAGGCCATGTCGAATATTATAGTTAGATTAAATGCTAAAATGAAATCTGTCTAGCGAATTATTCAGCATCCATTTTATTCAGCTACGTAGATCACAAATAAACAATAATTCAACCTAGATGCTTATTTGAAGCTTGTCGTTGTTTGTTGGGTTGTTGTCGTTTAATTGGAATGACGTCGTTTTTTAAATAGATAAATCAATAAGGCATTTCATGAGACAGAACTGAACAGCTGTTTTTCTCATATTTATCTTCTTTGACAATTAGCAGCAACCTGTTTGTTTAGTTACTTTGCGATGAACATTCCGATAGGACCCATCATCAACTCTACCTGTTTTAGTTTTCGCTACCAGGGCTTTAGAACAAAGTGTTTCATGTGATTCTTAAAACGTGTCATTAGGTTATTTATACCATAACATTCTAAGCATGAAATGCTGAAGAACACGAATGAAAAGTAAAACGTAGGGAAAAGGTGGTAAAATGAACACGTTAAGGACCTGCGTTGAATTCAATCATAAAACGAGAATAACTATAGCTAGTTTAACCACTTAGACCAACAATTTAACTCATATTCTTATTGCACTGGGCATTGTTTTCGCTAATAAACATCTTTTTACATAGTTTTTCTTCGAAATAAAAAACATCGAAATTTCGTATGTACAAAAATAGTGCGGGTAAAATGAACACTTCCTTGTGGTAAAATGAACATCGCTTCTAAAACCCTTTTGAAACATTTAATTTTCTTTTTTTAACTCAAGCACTGTATATATAACTAATTAAGATTACGAGAGCCTTTTGAAAAATCTGGTATATCTTTTGAAAAGCTCTTAATTATTAAAATAATAAAAAGAAGAAAACAAGTTTTGGAATATCAGTTATTTTGAAATTAAATTTAGATATTCAAAGTTTTATCTTGATTATTTGATATGGTTTGTTTCTTGAACTTCCGCTTCACAATTGCACAACTTTTATCATAAATTTGTATAAGTTTGATACAAGTGTTCATTTTACCTGCATACATGCCATGTGATAAATAGCTCTTCCTATAACGATGCAAACCAAAAATTTTACTATTCACCCCTGCAACATCTTTGTGAAGGTTGTCCTATTTGCCGCTGTGGTTTGAACCAATTTTATGATGAATTTATTAAGAATTTAAGCTTACGGAAAAATGGTTGAAAATTACATCAGACCCAATTTTCACGGCTTCGTTTAATATTTTGGATAGTAATAGCTATTCGCTCGGTCTCAAAACCAAAATATTAGCTCAGGTACCTTATGTTATTTAGAAGAAAACTTGTGCATGGTTAACATACGCCTAATTAGTGTTTTAATCGCAATATAGCCAACTGTTCATTTTACCTGCTTTTCCCCTATACAATGATTGTAATGTTTTATGTTCGGGCCTAATCGAAGAATTATACCAAAACAAAACATTAAAAGTAAATAATCGGGCCGTCACGAAACGTCTGATAAAATACCTCATTGACGAATTAAAAAAGTTTTGTCACAAAAAATCCACTTCGCATACTAAATTTCTCCAAATTTGATCTAGACCATCTTTTGAAAAGGGTCAAACTTTTCTTACGGATTTTTTCAAATGGACATAATCGAAAAAGACGCATCCTACAAAAAAGTGTTGTATGGATGACTACTGCAAAATCAGTCAAACTTTTTAATATAAATATTGGAAACAATCCAAATTGAGCCCTACACTGAACAAAATCAGTTCAAAAAAAATTAAAAGTCGATTTGCACAAAATGGTCCCTTTTGATTTGAACGATATTTTGTTTAAAGATATGTGATTACTTTTCCTATCAACCGTCGATACATCGCAAGCTGAAAACTTTTAAGGGAAACAAGTTTTTTTAACAAAAACTTTTTCTTGTCGGAATTATTTTCAGTTTATTTTCATCCAAAACTAAACCAATGAATGCCATAATTATCTCAAAACCACAAACAACTCAATTTTTATGATATTTTGCCTAATTTAGCAAACAAAATTTTTTTTTTGTAAATTGAGAGTTACATTAAAAACCCTGATTATTCCACCTAGCGGTGATGGTGCCTTTCTCGTGCATTATAAAAATAGCATTATGGCCATTACTCTTGTGCCCATAGTCCGATCTGACATAGAGTATCCTGCGTCGAATGCAACTTGTTGCGAGTAAATCGGTTAAGGATAAGTACCTAAAAAATGAGTGACATTTTTTTTGGGTGGGTGCGCACAGACACACACACATTCACACACACACACACACACTTGGACTGAGACCATCGTCCCTAACCCCTAATCCCAAGGCGTCAAGCGATCCGTGCCGAGGGGATGCATGGCCAGGGGGGTGAAATAATAAGTTAGGCCTTTAACGGAGCCTGTGGGGTAGCTGGGCAGCCTCCACAGTAATTGTCCCATACCGCGTCATGCTGGGCCCTGGCGTGGTGGACCTCTTTTCCCGAGCAACTCTTGGGACCAAAATTGTAAACCAAGACAATTCTTCAACTAGTGGTAGTAGTGTAGGCGACAACCCCTTCGCAAGAGGTGGGTTGTTCAGGTCTCCGCCTAGGAGGCCAGAGGCAATAGTCGGCAGCTCGGTGCGCAGTGCCAGCGTGGGTCACTCAACCTTCCTCTCGGCTAGAAAAACGCCGGTAGGGGTTATTGACGGCCCATGGCTTGTGGAGGCGATGAACCGCAAACGCGATGGGCTTTCGGCCTTCGAGGTGGCGACGGAACAGCTGGACGCCATCATCGACTTTGCGTCATCGAAGCATAATATCAGCAAGGACCTCAAGAGGAGCTTGCAGAAACTTCGAAAGTCGATGCTGGACGCCAAGCTGGAGAGGGCGGTCGGGACGGCCAAGTGTATAGCCGTGAAATCGGTGGATTCGAGGTCTACCCAGACTGAGGCCCAAGGATTCGCGGACTCGGGCAAGGTCGAATCGACCGAAGGCGTACCAGCGAAGACGGTGGTACCAAAGTCTACCCAGACTGAGGCTCAAGTATTTGCGGGTACGTCGGGGGTGGCTGCTCCAACGGAGCAGACACAAAAACGGGGGAGACAGTCTCCAGGGGATGAGCTCCCTGGGGGCCGCTTTAAAACGCGGAGGGTTACTACCCCGAAAAAGAGTAGTGGTGCTGGGAAGCTGAACCCCGGCCAGGTACCTCCCAAACCGGGGAAGGACGGACCTGGAAAGGTCCGTCCACCCAGGAAAGACGGTAGTAAGGGTTTTCGGCAGGCTGAGAGCTCTCAGCCGCACCAGACCAGGGAAATAGAGGGGGATGACGCCTCCTGGACTTTGGTCAAGAACAAGAGGAATCCAAAGACGTCAAGGGCCGAAACGAAGGCCCAGGCGAATGAGGGTAGCAAGAAGTCTAGGGTAGGCGCCAATCGCTCCAGGGGCGATGCCCTAGTCATCACGGCAGACGAGGCTAAGTACTCGGACGTCTTGAAGGCGATGAGGAGTGACGTCAAGCTCGGTGAACTCGGCGTCGACGTACGTCGAATAAGACGTACCCGGATGGGCGAGATGATCCTCGAGCTAAAGCGGGGTGTCTCGCAAAAGGGCGCCGCATACAAGAAGTTGGCGGAGGAAGTCCTAGGTGAGACGGTCAAGGTGAGGACACTCACAACGGAGGTGAATCTAAGAGTTAAAGACTTGGACGAGATCACCGAAGTCGAAGAGCTCGTCACGGCACTGCGGCGACAGTGTGAAGTGGAGACGCCCACCGCAGCCGTTCAGCTACGGAAAGGTCCGGTAGGGACGCAGGTAGCATTGGTTCGGCTATCTGCAGCGGACGCCTCCAAGGTAGTCAAGTTAGAGAGCGTCAAGGTGGGATGGTCGGTATGCCCTGTGGGTATATACGAGCAACCCGAAGTTTGCTTCAAGTGCCTGGAACCGGGGCACAAGCAATGGAGGGACATAAGGCCCAATGCTGCACGAACCCTCCCAATTGTTTGATTTGTTCCAGCAAAGCTGTGAACAGCAAGCACCCCATGGGGGGTTCGATGTGCCCGGCGTTTAAGCGTGCTGCAAAATCACAGTGCAGGTAACGCAGCTGGCTTGCTCGGCCTCGCCCGAGTGTTTGGTGTGCGCAGGTTTAGAGGAAACGGCGGAACACGTGTTGTTCGTGTGCTCACGTTTTCGCGCAATGCGTGACCACATGCTTGCCACATGTGGTCTGAACACTGCCCCGGACAACCTAGTTCGGAGGATGTGTAAAGATGAAGTTGGCTGGAACGCCGTTTTATCGGCTATCGCCCAAATCGTCTCGGAGCTACAAAGAAGGTGGCGCGTGGACTCAAGGATGGCTAGTTCAGGCGCAAATAAGAGGTGGTCCAAGGGATCGAAGTCGGCTTCATGGGTCATACCGGTGGTCATGCTCTGTGGTCGAACTCGATCCTTTTATCGAACAAGTGGCCGCGCGAAGAACAACATGGTATCGTCGCTTTCGCGGCGTCGGTCAACCGGGCGGGTTCCGTGCCCGAGGATGGAAAGAGGTCCTCGTCAAGGCTGGGGCAGGCGTAGGCACCGCGTCGGCAAGTCCCTCTGTGTGCTGGCGAATAGGCCCTATCGCAGAAAGGTCAATTTGGGGTGCACGCGGCATCATCATTCTTGATACCAGTCGTGCAGAGGGAAGCAGGCGCGAAGTCGACCTTTTCCACCTTCCGAGGACATAGGGCGTGGTTAGGCCACCTGGAAAGTCGATACCATGGTGTTCTTTTAAAAAAGCGAGTTACGATGTTCGGTGCTGCAAAGACACGCAGCTAACCTCGAGGGTGCGTTATGCACTGGCCCCTCTTTGAAGCATTTCTTTCTGGTTGTACCGAAGGGACTATGGGCTTGGCGGCAATGGAAACGGTTTAGCGGATCGGGGATGTAGTCCTGCCTCCCTCGTTTGCTGTTGGAGGTGATCCCTAACCCCGCACTTCCTGGACAACCCAGGATGTCTGTTGAGCAGATTCCCCCTCCATTGCTTAGGAAGAAAAAAAAAACATCTGTACCGCACTGGTCTCTGACGGCAGAGACGACGTCGTCCGCATTCGTGACCTCGTCCAGTTGCTTGCACTGGAGGGTCACTTCCGCCCCCAACGAACTCACCTCGGCGTCGTCACCCAAGACCTCTTGGGTAAGCTTCCTGTAGTCAGTCCCACTAGCCTGCGCTCCGCGTTTCAGAACCAAGATCATTTCACCGGTCTTGGTGCGTCTGACGCTTCGCACGTCTTGACCCAGCGCCGAAAGCTTTTCGGTCGCCCGCATCGAATTAAGGACTTCAGCGTACTTTGCCTCATCAATTTTCACCAACAAGGCCTCGCCTCTGTCCTTAGCTATTTTTGCGGGTTGAGATGCGTTCGACTTCCGCTTTGCCCTACTGACCAGCTGCTTGGGATTTTCGGTCCCTTGTGCCGATGGCACAGGCTGGCTGCTACCCTATTGCGGCCCGGCGACTTGCGCCTGGTTGATGCCTTTCGCCTTTTTGGGCCGAGAAGTCAACTTCTCGGGTCGACGCCTTTTGGGTTCCTCTGCACCCCGATCTGCTCCACCCAGACGACGTTTGGCCTTTATGGTTGCACGTCGTTTGGCTTTGCTCTGAGCGCCTTCGAGAAGGAGAGGCATCGATTTGAGCGCCTTTGTCGGCCTTCTCTCTTCCCACCACCCGCCTGATAAACGCATCCTGTTCTTGTCTTGCGACTCGAACAGCCTGGGGAAGCATCCGAAGGTTCTGTTTCAGTTCCTTACTGATGTTCTGCCTTGCGTTCGTGAATTCGATGATATCATCAAGTTGCTCGGCGCCCACCCGCATCCCGTGTAGGGGCCCGCCAAGCGTGCTGATAGGGCTATACCTTGTCACAGCTGGGGAGACTCCGCTCTCCGCCTCCCAGGGAGGAGACCTCGCCAAACCCCCCTTGGCAAAGGGGTCTACCATCTCCATGCTTAACGCATCATGAAAACAGTTATTTGGTTTTGCTTCACTCATTGTAACTGGGTCCCCCTTGTGGCTGCCGTTGAATTCTACTGGAGTAGTCGCCTTTAATGATCCTATGGTTATCTTAACATGCCTTACGGCATGCAGGGTGGCCATGCTAGGTTTGACACTTTCGTGTTCAGAGCCAGATCAGCGCAAGTCAGGAAAGGTCATCTGAGCCTACTCCCAGCCAGCAGGCAAAGCTTGGGGACAGGATTGGACAGCGTGCTACAAAACCCGCCACGGAAGACAGCCTAGCCATTAGCTCACTCGCCGTTTCGAGTCAGTTTTTACTTACTTTACTTATGGATCCTGTACACCTCCGGTGGTGCAAAGGGCCGACTTGAAAGATCTCCATCCTGAGCGTTGCCCGGCTATCGCTTTAACCTGTTGCCAGGTTAGATTTCGGTCGACTTCTTTTATTTCTTTATTGAGGCTTCGCCGCCATGGCCTCTGGGTCTGCCTCTGCTGCGATGTCCCGCTGGGTTCCAGTCTAATGCTTGTTTACAGATTTCGTTTCCGCCCCTACGTAGAGTGTGGCCGACCCAGCCCCACTGCCGATCCCGAATTTCTGTTGCTATCGGCCTCTGGTGACAACGACGATGGAGCTCGTTGTTTGAGATCCAGTTGTGAGGCCACCAGGCCCAAATTATATACCGCAGGCATCTGTTAATGAACACCTGCAGCCGTTGAGTGTTCTCCACTGATACACACCATGTTTCACTAGCGTATAACAGCACAGATTTCACGTTAGAGTTGAAAATTCGTATTTTGGTGCGTTCACTTATCTGCCTGTTTTCCAGATATTTCCTAAACTCGCAAGGGCAGCCCTTGCTTTCTTGATCCGTGCGCCTATGTCGATCTTGGTACCGCCGTCTGACGCCATTTGGCTACCAAGATATTGGAAGCTTTCAACATTCTCCACTGGTTGCCCGGCTACCGTGAAACTGGAAGGAGTCACCGTGTTTACATCCAACGATTTGGTTTTGTTGACGTTGATGACTAAACCTGCCGATCAGGAGCGCTCGGAAAGGTCGTTGAGCTTACTCTGCATATCAGAGCGCCGTAGCGCGAGGAGTGCAACGTCGTCAGCCAATTCGAAGTCGTTTAGGTGCTCCATGGTTATAGGCTGCCATAACAGTCCGCGGTTTGGTTCACGATCAATCGCATCTACCAGAATCTCGTTGATGAGGAACAGTAAAGGTGATAGAATACATCCTTGCCTCACATCAGCTACGACCCGGAAAGGGTCGGACATTGTGCAGCACTCTACACGAAAAGGCCTCGTACTGTGCCTCGATGAGGCCGATGATTTTCTCAGGAACCCCCTTGCGTCTTGGGCCCCAAAAATTCTCGTGATTGAGACGGTCGAAAGCTTTTTCGTGTTCAATGAATACCAAGTAAAGGGACTCTTGGAATTCGTTGACCTGCTCCAGAATGATGCGGCACGGAATCCGGCTTGCTGCCGCCGGAGAGTCGTATCGATATTCTCCTGAATCCGGGCTAGAATAATTTTGCACAGAACTTTGTGAACGGTACACAGCAACATAATGCCTCGCCAGTTATCGCATACAGCCAGGTCACCCTTTTGGGCACCTTCACTAAGATACCTTGCATCCAGTCGACCGGGAAAGTTGCGGTGTCCCAGATATCACGAAAAACCGATGCAGTAGTTGAGCGGATGTCATGGGGTCAGCTTTGAGCATCTCGGCTGATATGCGGTCGACCCTGGGGCTTTATTCGATTTCATGCTTTGGATGGCTGTTGGAGCTGGATGGAGCTTCGGTATTGACGCGTGCCATACGTCGGATCCTAGGCAGGTCATGCCGAGGTGGTGATGGCCTGGCTGGCACTTGAAAAAGTTGTTCGAAGTGCTCAAACCAGCGTTTCAGCTGGTCAGTTGGGTCAGTCAATAACTGATCATCGCGTCTTTCACAGGCATCGTTGCATTCATCTTCGCCCCGCTTAAGCGTCGTGAGATATCGTAGAGGAGGCGAATGTCTCCGGTTGCGGTGGCTCTCTCTCTCTTTCGTCGGCCAGAGAGTCTGCCCACGCTCGCTTGTCCCGTCGACATGAGCGTTTTACTTCCTTCTCAAGAGCCGTGTATCGTTGACGGGCTAAGACTTTGGCTCCTCTGAAGGTATTCTTGATGGCGGTCCATTGGTCTTCCACGCTGCCACCTTCCGGAATATCTGCAGCACGCGTCTCCAGTTCTTCAACGAAGGACCGTTTCACCGTGGCATCTTCCAGTCGGCGTGTGTTGAATCGTCGTCCAACTCTTTCCTCCTGCCGACGAATCCGTGCAATGCGCAGGCGTATTGCGCCGATGAGGAGGTGATGATTAGATGCGATATCGGCACTACGTTTATTCCGTACATCAAGAAGGCTTCGTTTCCATTTTCGGCTGATGCAGATCCCCATAATGCGCTCATGGTTCGAGTTGTCGGATCCGACCTTCGCATTGAAGTCGCCCAAACAGATCTTGATATCACCCTCCGGGATTCTATCAACCACGGCATTGATTTGGCTGCAGAAGTTCTCTTTCTCTTGCAGATTGGAAGCATCGGTTGGCACATAATTTTGGATTATAGTAAGGTTTCGGACCCGTGTTCTAAATCTGGCAATGATTATCCTTTCACTTATAGGTTCCCACTTCATAAGAGTGTGCCTGGGCGCTTAGTAGGAAGTCAACTCCGCGATGCCGGGGAGCGTGTTCACCTCGTAAGCCAGAATATATCAGAATTTGTTCTGACGGTTTTCTGTGTTCTCCAAAGTTTGGCCAATGGACTTCACTCAGTCCCAGGATCTCAAGCTTCATGTGGCGTGCCTCATTGGCAAGTTGTGCCAATTTACCCTGCTGGGCTAGGGTTAAAACGTTCCATGTTCCTATTCGTGTCCGTTGTTTCGCGCTAAGAGTCGTTGCCGTAAAATCTATCCGTATTTTTTAATTATCGGATTCTCGAGCAAATTGATGTTTCGGGAACAATAGGTTGTTGGTCCAAGGTTCCCTATCCACCAGGATGGAACTGCCATTTTAGGTATAGCTTCTGGAGAATACCATTTCATACTCAACCGCTGGACGCTCAATCAGTCGGGTCAAAGTCCCACCTAACACCAGGACTAGGCTAGTGCGCTTTGAGCGGCACACGGTCGCTTTGATAGGGCCTGCTTGGGGACACATACAGCTTTTTATAGAAGTTCAACAGAACCCACTGTCGAACCCCACCACATGCTAGGCAGACCCCACAGGACGCGCCCTCTCACTCTAACTGATGTCAGAAGGACAACAGTGCCCAGGCTGTACTACCAGTTAAGTACGCAACCCTTAGCTGGCAGTCGATGGTCATCGGCAGACCCGTGGAAGCGTGAGTATTGGAACATGTGAGACATGACCAGAGTTATGTTAGGCGCCCTTCCCGGATGTCAACTCACCATTTCGCAGCCCGAGTCAGTGTCACCCGGCTCTACTAAGAGAGTAGAACGTCAGACTGCCAGCCCTCGCTTTCATAATACTACTATATCCAAGACAAGGTCCGTTAACACGCGGCCAGAATTCCATAACCAGGAAGTCGGTGGCATTGATCCTGGTGTGCCAATTGGCACTCCTTGTGCTTCTGTGCGCTTTGAGCGGCACACGGTCGCTTTGATAAGGCCTGCATGCAGACACATGCAGCTTTTTGTAGAGGTTTAACAGAGCCCGCTACCAAGCCCCACCACGTTAAGCCCTTACACATAGTCCCTGCTGCCCCCTGTCTGTGTGTATGTGTGTGCGTGTGTGTATGTATGTATGTATGTATGTGTGTGCAGGGATGTCATTCTCTCGGTTTTTTTCGGTGTACGGTGCATGCAGCGCCGTGCACCGTGCGGTGTCAACAAATCACCGGGGAGATCTTGCTAGATCTTGCTGAACACCGCGGTGTTTCGGTGTAGAATACACCGCGGTGAGCCGCACCGTGCACCGCGGTGCACCAGTAAGTTCGTAAGTACAGTTGAGTCTCCTATCAAACGTGCTATAAGTCTATAATAAGTTCCCTGGAATGAAAAATTAATCACCAAAACCGGACTTAAATTCAAGATGGCGGCCATATGGACCAATTATTTGACGTGAAACCATGCAATATGAGTGTCTAACGATCGGCAAGCAAAACGCCCTAATGGAACTAACCTACAATATATTTGAATCTCCACGCACAATCCATTTATTTATTTATTTAATCAGACTAAGGCCGAAGTGGCCTATGCGGTATATAAGAGTCTTCTCCATTCGGCTCGGTCCATGGCTACACGTCGCCAACCACGCAGTCTACGGAGGGTCCGCAAGTCATCTTCCACCTGATCGATCCACCTTGCCCGCTGCGCACCTCGCCTTCTTGTGCCCGTCGGATCGTTGTCGAGAATCATTTCCACCGGGTTACTGTCCGACATTCTGGCTACGTGCCCGGCCCATCGCAGTCGTCCGATTTTCGCGGTGTGAACGATGGATGGTTCTCCCAACAGCTGATGCAATTCGTGGTTCATTCGCCTCCTCCACGTACCGTCCGCCATCTGCACCCCACCATAGATGGTACGCAGCACTTTCCTTTCGAAAACTCCAAGTGCGCGTTGGTCCTCCACGAGCATCGTCCAGGTCTCGTGTCCGTAGAGGACTACCGGTCTAATTAGCGTTTTGTAGATTGTCAGTTTGGTACGTCGGCGAACTCTATTCGATCGGAGCGTCTTGCGGAGTCCAAAGTACGTACGATTTCCAGCCACTATGCGTCTCCGAATTTCTCTGCTGGTGTCATTTTCGGCAGTCACCAGTGAGCCCAAGTACACAAATTCTTCTACCACCTCGATTTCGTCACCACCGATGCAAACTCGCGGTGGGTGGCTCCCCATTGTCTTCTCTTGAACCTCTTCCTATCATGTACTTCGTCTTCGACGTGTTGATGGCTAGTCCGATCCGCTTAGCTTCCCTCTTCAGTCTGATGTAGGCTTCCTCCATCTTCTCAAAGTTACGTGCCATAATATCTATGTCGTCGGCGAAACCAAATAGCTGGACGGACTTATTGAAAATTGTACCACTCATGTTAATCCCTGCTCTTCGTATTACCCCTTCCAAAGCGATGTTGAATAGCAAACACGAAAGACCATCACCTTGCCGTAACCTCTGCGGGTTTCGAAGGGACTCAAGAATGCCCCTGAAACTCGAACTACGCACATCACCCGATCCATCGTCGCTTTGATCAACCGTGTCAGTTTATCCGGAAAACCGTGTTCGTGCATTAGCTGCCATAGCTGGTCCCGATCGATTGTATCATATGCGGCTTTGAAGTCGATGAATAGATGATGTGTGGGCACGTTGTATTCGCGGCATTTCTGCAGTACTTGGCGAATGGCGAACACCTGGTCCGTGGTGGAGCGTTCGCCCATAAAACCCGCCTGGTACTGCCTCACGAACTCCCTTGCAATTGGTGCTAGTCGACGGCATAAAATTTGGGAGAGTACCTTGTAGGCGGCGTTCAGCAATGTGATTGCGCGGTAGTTGCTACAATCCAGCTTATCGCCCTTTTGTACATGGGACACATGACACCTTCCATCCACTCCTGCGGCAAAACTTCCTCCTCCCAAATCTTGGTAATGACCCAGTGCAGCGCTCTAGCCAGTGCCTCACCACCGTGTTTAAATAGCTCTCCTGGTAGTTGGTCAACCCCAAGGGCTTTGTTGGTCTTCAGCCGGCCAATCTCCTCCTGGATTTCCTCCTGAGACGCACTATCCATACCAGAATGCTGATTCGCCGACGCGTGATGCTTTGTTCCCTAGGAGCTGCCAGCTAAAAGGCGTTTTGACTCATGAGTTTCCCGGCAACAGAATATCACCACTGTTTTGAAATGTGAATATTATCAACATGATTGAGATTTTTGACAATTTTTGAATGGCATCAACTAGCTATCTTGTTTAACTGATGCATAATGTAAAAATACCCATGAATAGCGTTACAAATAAGACAATAAAGCAGGGTTTTGCTTAGCTAGGGCATATTGCCCTCTCTTCCCCTACTCGGGAATCACGCGGTGGCACCGCGGTGTCGCGTCGGTGCGGCTCAGTGAGTGTAGCATGAAACACCGCGCACATGTCCACCGCGGTGAATTCTCCGGGGAGATTGTCATCCCTGTATGTATGTGCGCAAAATAAAACACACTCATCTTTTAGGCACTTATCTTGATCCGATTTTTCGATCCGTAAGTTGCATTCGACGAGGAATCCTGTCCCATTGTTTCTTATCGAAAATTGGTCAGATCGGACTATGGGATCCAAAGTTATGGCCAAAATACAAAAGAAACACACTAAGAAACTCTCACTCATTTTTTTAGTATATCTGATGTACGAGAAAGGCACAAACATCGCTAGGTGGATCAATTAGCATTAGCATTAGCATTTAGCAGTTCGCACAAATTCGTAGGTGGTCTATTGTATGAGAGTAGTACAGTCGACTCTCTACATCTCGATGTTCTGTGTCTCGATATCTCTATGTCGATGGTTTCCTCGGTCCCTTCAAACTACATACATTTGGGCACTCTACATCTCGATAACCTCCCTATCTCGATATCTCTCTATCTCGATGTGTTCTGATCATATTTTGCTCTGGATTCACTCTCCTTATGTCGATATGTTCAAATTTTTAGGCTACTAGACCATCTGTGGACAATAACAAACATATCAACAACATGATATGACATTTGTTTTGTTGTCGTTTCTCAAAGCAACGTTTTTTTGGGTCTAGTACCCATTTCAATTTTCCTTCCATTCCTCGATCTCTCCCTATCTCGATGGTCCCTTCGATATCGAGATGTGGAGAGGCGACTGTATCACTTTCATCCGTTACCACAGATATTGATTTGGGACTAATCACTAACTCTTAGATGGAAGCAATGCACTCTCCAATAGTCGAGATCTGTCCTGGCCACGTCCTTGCGAATGCTGAGGAAGGGGAAGGATGGTTTGTTGGACACCTACTTAAGAAAGATGCAGAGAACTCTACGACCTCTCATAGGTGCCACGGGAGGTTTTGGGATTATGTGGAAGGTTATAACAGTAGGAATCGTTTTGGTATAACGTGAAACACAGAAAGAACTAAGATAGAAATACAAAGTAGGAAAGGGACGAGCCTGGAATTGAAACACCGCTAGGTGGATCAATTACTTAAAAAATCATTATCAATTAAAGCATCTAAATGTAACAGTATTGTTCTGACGATCGAGTCTGGTCTGGAAATCTCGACCAGGTCACGGACATTATCCGCCAGACTATTGTAAAATGACAGCCTTCAAAGATGCCATAGACTGCAACGAACGATAGCCATTCGCGAATGAATCGAGCGAACCACGACTTGCGCCAAAATGCAAGCAGTTGTGATCCCTGGTTTCTCACTTCTCACCATTCACTGAAAAAAAAAACAACAACGCGTCGATCAGCTTGAATGAGTCGCAACCCGATCGCGTCAGGTCGTCGCCGTTCCAAGATCCACCACTAGCCAACGTCGCGACGACCTGGCGCAGGCGACCGCCTTTCGATCGCGCATTCGGTTTCATTCGAACCAGTCTTGCCGCAGTTCTTGCCAGCGCTGGATCGCGCTCTCGTCGTACGGTTCCTTCCTTTGGGTCGTCGCGGACGAGTTGATGATCGTTGATCATAATTTCGGTAGTTTGTTTTTTTTTTCTCTCTGTAATTGTGCGGTTGGGGGCGGCTGATTGTTAAGAGGGATTAGCGCCTCTGAAACGTTTTCGTGAAGGAGTGTCCGCCCTAGACGGATCCTCATCCCGGATGTAATGAGTGTTAAGTGGATTTTAGCGGAAGGATTTCCAATAAATCAGTGAAGTGAGTGACAAAACAGAGAAATAAAAATCAGAATTCAAAAATGTATCAAGTGAAGTGAAGTTTCGCAATCGCTAAAATATCGTGGAGAACGGAAAAGGAGAAACGAGGAAACAAGGAAGCGAGAAAATTTCATTCAACCGCCCAACGGAGAAGGCGTGCTAAGTTGTCGGAGGAGGTCCACGACAACGGACGGACGGACGGTTCCTTTCTTCCTACTGCTGATTGCTTCAGTTGCAACTTGCCGTGGTCCGTTGCACAGCAACCGTTTTTAGTTTTTTTAGTGAGCCGTACAGCGCCTACTGGGTTTTGATTCGCGCAGAAAGTCGTTCGAAAAAAAATCCTCGTGTTGTTGGCTTGATCGTTCGAAAAAAGAAAAATCACGGATTTTAGTCGTCGGATCCGGGATTATTTGGACAGTAAGTTGTAGGATTTACGAAACAGAATGTTCGCGAAAAAAAAAATAAACTCATGGCTCGATGGACAGGGGTCCACGCACAAGAGCGACCGTAAAGAGGCAATTCCTGTTTTCCGTTTATGGCTCGGAATAATTCACTTTCAGTGCCGAAAAATGTGAAAGAAATGCATACGTAACTGTTCGCAAAACTTCAAGAGAAGACTTTGCTTTCAGGTCCTTTGAGCTATGGGCTTGTACTCTGAGCACCGGACCGGATTTGACTAACATAGAGTTTATATCTTCAAAGACAGTTAAATGAAGAAGGAACGGCTCCGTTCCAGCCGGCAGGTCCCTCTAGCTGAAGGCTATCAGCTGGTCTTGCGAACGGCTTAGTTGCGGTTGTGCGATTTGTAGCTACATACCTCCCGGACGCTCCCATATGTGTCTATCGGTTGGGGGTATGCGGTATAAGTATTTTGGCTTTGAAACTAAAAAGCATAAACAATGCCACTGGTTTCAAATTGTGAGGGCAAATAAAGGTTTCTTGGTATTTGATCATAACCTTTTGTCTGGAAATAGGTAGGCTTGCAGTTCGAACCAAAGTAATCGGTTTTGCAGGGCTGCCATGCTTTTACACCCATCATCTGATACAAGGCTGCTCGACGTTGATTGTTTGATGGGGCATCAAATCAAAAGTGATCACAAGGAACGCTTGGGTGGTTGTCATGTATCTATTTACACCAGGCACTTTCTTCTGCCTTTCCATCTTCAAGCAACCAACGTCATAGTAAAATTTTATCCAGGATGGCTGGTCGAGAAACTAATGCCTTCAGCCGAATCTCTATGTATGTCAGTAAAATATGGAAAATTTACAGCAAATTGATGAAAAAATCCACGAAAATGGGAAAAAATGTTGTTAGCATTGAAATGATTTTACCGGGAGACACTGAATCAATTTCCCTTGAAAACTTGATTGATATTAAAATAAATTTTCGATTTAATTCTAAAAAATCCCCTGAGGTTCAAAAGAATATCCCGTGAAAATTGTACTAAATATATTGTAACAAGTCGAATGAACTTTTTTAAAAATTGTCACTTGAAGTTCAGATGAACTTCTCAGGAAAACTTGAGTAAATTGAGTGCGTGAACTGAAAAAAATCCTGTGGGAAAGAAAAAAACGTGCTTGAATTTTATTCTTTTAAATTTAGACAGAAAAATTCGATCGAATTCAAACAATAAATGCTATTAACTTTCATTGAAAAATGCTTACAAATATCCGTGAAAAGTTTTTCAAGTTTCTCATGGATTTCCATTGAACTTTTTATTTACAAATTTCCTATGGATGTCTATTGAATATCTCGTATTTTCTTTGGCAATGTCAACCAAATTTCCAAGGTTATTAGATGAATCACAAAGCTACACAGTAAACTGCATTTTCAGCAAACAATATTCGTTGTTCCATGATGCTGCTAAAGTTTACTAAGAGTGTCCTGCTTCCACTGCATTGATACACTTCCGACAAAAAGAAAGCAACTTTTCCTTAAAACTAGTGCGTTGATCTGTGTGTGTTGTCGGAATGATGCAAAGCAAATGCGAGTATAAGGAATTTTCACGCATTTTATGTTCTCCAGATGTGGAGTGCAGATTTGTGTGTAAGCAGCAGTAGACGATTAGTGATGTTGTGATTACGGTAGTGATGGCTTGCAGCTCTGAATTTATTAAATTTTTCATCAAAAACTCATCAGATTATCCATGAGAAACCCATCCGAATTTTTTACGGAAAGTTTATCAAAATTTTCAAAGTAAATTTATTAAATCTCTCTACAGGAAATTCATCCGAATAATAATAAAATTCATTAAAATTTCCACGGAAAATTCACCTGAACATTCCAGAAATTTATCCAAATGTTCCACGTGAATTAAATCCGTACTTCACAGGAAATTTATCTGAAACTATCCAGGGAAATTCATTCAAATTTCCGGGGAAAATTAATTCAAATTTCCGGGAAAATTCATTCGAATTTCGGGAAATTCATTCAATTTCCAGGAAATTCATTCAATTTCCAGGAAATTCATTCGAATTTCCAGGGAAATTCATTCAATTTCCAGGGAAATTCATTCGAATTTCAGGAAATTCATTCGCATTCAGGAAATTCATTCGAATTTCAGGGAAATTCATTCGAATTTCAGGAAATTCATTCGATTTTCCAGGGAAATTCATTCGAATTTCAGGGAAATTCATTCAATTTCCAGGGAAATTCATTCGAATTTCAGGGAAATTCATTTGAATTTCCAGGAAATTCATTCAATTTCCAGGGAAATTCATTCGAATTTCAGGAAATTCTTTCAAATTTCAGGGAAATTCATTCGAATTCAGGGAAATTCATTCGAATTTCAGGAAATTCATTCGAATTTCCAGAAATTCATTCGAATTTCAGGAAATTCATCTGAATTTCAGGAAATTCATTCAATTTCCAGGAAATTCATTCGATTTCAGGAAATTCATTCGAATTTCCAGGAAATTCATTCAATTTCAGGGAAATTCATTCGAATTCAGGGAAATTCATTTGAATTTCCAGAAATTCATTCAATTTCCAGGAAATTCATTCGAATTTCCAGAAATTCATTCGAATTTCCAGAAATTCATTCGAATTTCAGGAAATTCATTCGAATTTCAGAAATTCATTCGAATTTCAGGGAAATTCATTCGAATTTCCAGAAATTCATTCGAATTTCCAGGAAATTCATTCGATTTTCCAGGGAAATTCATTCGATTTCAGGAAATTCATTCGAATTTCCAGGGAAGTTCATTTGAATTTCAGGGAAATTCATTCAATTTCCAGGAAATTCATTCAATTTCAGGAAATTCATTCAATTTCAGGAAATTCATTCAATTCAGGAAATTCATTCAATTCAGGGAAATTCATTCAATTTCCAGGGAAATTCATCTCAATTCCAGGGAAATTCATTCAATTCCAGGAAATTCATTCGAATTCAGGGCAAATTCATTCGAATTTCCAGGAAATTCATTCGAATTTCAGGGAAATTCATTCGAGTTTCAGGGAAATTCATTCGATTTTCCATAGGAAATTCATTCGAATTTCAGAAATTCATTCGAATTTCAGGGAAATTCATTCGAATTTCCAGAAATTCATTCGAATTTCAGGGAAATTCATTCGATTTTCCAGGGAAATTCATTCGAATTTCCAGGAAATTCATTCGAATTTCAGGAAATTCATTCAATTTCCAGGGAAATTCATTTAATTTCAGGGAAATTATTCAATTTCAGGGAAATTCATTCGAATTTCCAGGGAAATTCATTCGAATTTCCAGGAAATTCATTCAATTCAGGAAATTCATTCGAATTTCAGGAAATTC
Source organism: Armigeres subalbatus (assembly GCF_024139115.2). NCBI lineage: Eukaryota > Metazoa > Arthropoda > Insecta > Diptera > Culicidae > Armigeres > Armigeres subalbatus. The sequence continues at coordinate 98,426,451 of NC_085139.1, read as the reverse complement.
ATTCGAATTTCCAGGAAATTCATCTCAATTTCCAGGGAAATTCATTCGAATTCAGGGAAATTCATCTGAATTTCCAGGGAAATTCATTCGAATTCCAGGAAATTCATTCAATTCAGGGGAATTCATCTGAATTTCCAGGGAAATTCATTCGAGTTTCCAGGAAATTCATTCGATTTTCCATATGAAATTCATTCGAATTTCAGGGAAATTCATTCAATTTCAGGAAATTCATTCAAATTTCAGGAAAATTCATTCGAATTTCCAGGGAAATTCATTCAATTTCAGGAAATTCATTCAATTTCCAGGGAAATTCATCTGATTTCCAGAAATTCATTCAATTTCCAGGAAATTCATTCGAATTTAGGAAATTCATTCGAATTTCCAGGGAAATTCATTCCAATTTCCAGGAAATTTCAGGGAAATTCATTCAATTTCCAGGGAAATTCATTCAATTTCAGGGAAATTCATTCAATTTCCAGGAAATTCATTCAATTTCAGGAAATTCATTCAATTTCCAGGAAATTCATTCGAATTTCAGGAAATTCATTTCGAATTTCCAGGAAATTCATTCAATTTCAGGGAAATTCATTCGAATTTCAGGGAAATTCATTCTGAATTTCCAGGAAATTCATTCAATTTCAGTGGAAATTCATTCGAATTTCCAGGAAATTCATCTGAATTTCCAGGGAAATTCATTCCAATTTCCAGGAAATTCATTCTGAATTTCCAGGAAATTCATTCGAATTTTCAGGGAAATTCATTCAATTTTCAGAAATTCATTCAATTTCCAGGAAATTCATTCGAATTCCAGGAAATTCATTCGAATTTCAGGAAATTCATTCAATTTCAGGGAAATTCATTCGAATTCAGGGAAATTCATTCGAATTCCAGAGGAAATTCATTCGAATTCAGAGGAAATTCATTCCAATTCAGAGGAAATTCATTTGAATTTCCAGAGGACATTCATTCTGAATTTCCATAGAAAATTCATTCGAATTTCCAGGAAATTCATTCAATTTCAAAGGAAATTCATTCAATTCCATAGGAAATTCATTCGAATTTCAGGGAAATTCATTTGAATTTCAGGAAATTCATTCGAATTCAGGGAAATTCATTCGAATTCCATAGGAAATTCATTCGAATTCCATAGGAAATTCATTCGAATCCCCATAGGAAATTCATTCGAATTCCCAGGAAATTCATTCGAATTTCCAGGGGAAATTCATTCGAATTTCCAGGGTAAATTCATTCCAATTTCCAGAGGAAATTCATTCGAATTTCCAGAGGAAATTCATTCGAATTTCCAGGGAAATTCATTCGAATTTCCAGGGAAATTCATTCGAATTTCCAGGGAAATTCATTCGAATTTCAGGAAATTCATTAGAATTTCAGGGAAATTCATTAGAATTTCCAGGAAAATTCATTAGAATTTCAGGAAAATTCATTCAAATTTCCAGGAAATTCATCTGAATTTCAGAAATTCATTCGAATTTCAAAAATCCGTTTGGAATTCGAAAAATCCACATATCAAAAGATCGAAGGAAACATTTAAGAAAATTTGGAAAAAAAAAAAAATTAACAAAAATCAAAATTTAGAAAAAATGCTTTCTGGATTTTAGAAAAACAAAATGCTTACGAATTTTCTTAAAAGTTCCTTTCGAAATTTAGAAAACATTTCTCTCATTATTATTCATAATGAATTCTTTTTTTTCGGAATTTGGAAAAAATGCACCCGGAAATTTGGAAACAAAATCCAATCGGAGTTGGAAAAAAATCTCTTCGAAATTTGGGGAAAATTCCGTCTAGAATTAAGAATTTTTTTCGAAATTGTCGAAAAAAATCCCTACGGAATTTTGAGAAAAATTCCTTCAAGAATTCGGAAAAGAATTTGTTTTGGAATTAAAAAAAACCTTCCAAAGTTTGGCAAAAATTTGAAAAAAAAAATCCGCTTGGAGTTTTGGAATTTTTCTTCCACAATTTGGAAAAAATTTCTTCCGAAATTTGAAAAAAAAACTCTTTTGAAATTACGAAAAAAAAATCCCTCTGGAATTTTGAGAAAAATTTCTTCCAGAATTCGGAAAAGAATTATTTTAGAATTAAAAAAACTTCCAAAATTTGAAAAAAATCCGTCCGTATTTTTAGAAATTTTACTTCCACAATTTGGAAGAAATTTATTCCGAAAGTTGGAAAAAAAACTCTTTCGAAATTTAGAAAATAAAAAATAAAAAATCCCTCCGGAATTTTGAGAAAAATTCCTTCCAGAATTCGGAAAAGAATTTGTTCCGGAATTTAAAAAAAATTCCTTCCAAATTTTGGCAAAAATTTAAAAAAAAAATCTGTTGGAAAAAAAATTTCTTCTACCATTTGGAAGAAATTTATTCCAAAATGTAGACAAAAAACTCTATTGAAATTTGGAGAGTAAAAAATAAAAAAATATCTCCGGAATTACCAGAAAAATTCCTTCCAGGATTCAGAAAAGAATTTGTTTCGGAGTTCCAAAATTTGGCAAAAAGCTAATCTCGGAGTAATTTAGACAAAAGCAATTCCGGCTTTTGAAAAAATATGTTAAGAAGTCCGGAAAAATTTCTTTCACAATTTGGAAGAAATTTCTTCCAAAATTTGGACAAAACACTCTTTCCAAATTTGGAAAATAAAAAATTTTAAAATTACCTTCCGGTGTTTGGAAAAAAAATCTTCCGCAATTTAGAAAAAAAAATCTAAATTCTTCCGGAAATGGAAGAAAATAATTTAGGGAATTTGGAAAAAAAATGTTTGAGGATTTTGAAACCGTTCCAAAATTTAGAAAAAAAATCTTATCGAAATTTTTTTCAAAAAATCCTTCCAGAAATCGGAAAAGAATTTGTTTCGGATTTAAAAAAAAAATCTTACAAAATTTGGCAAGAAACTTCTTTCGGAAATTGAATAAATAAAATCCTTCCAGAATTCGGAAAAGAATTTGTTTCAGAATTTAAAAAAAAATCTTCCAAAATGTGGCGAAAAACTATTCTCGGAGTAATTTGGAAAAAAATGCTTGGAGTTTCGGAAAAATTTCTTCCACAATCTGAAAAAAAAAACTGTTTCAAGATTTGGGAAATATAGGACTTGAAAAATACTTTCCGGTGTTTGGAAAAAAGTTCTTCCACAATTTAGAAAATAATCCAATACCTTTCAAAAATGGAAGAAAATAATTTAGGGAATTTGGAGAAAAAATGTTTGCAAAATTTGAAAACGTCCCAAAATTTGAAAAAATATCGAAATTTGAAAAAAATGGCTTCGAATTTGAAAAAAACTATGCGTACTGAATTATTTCCGAAGTTTGGAAAAAATGCTCCTAGAATTTAAGAGCTTTTCAAAATTGGGAATCCTTCCGAAATTTGGAAAAAGACCCCTTCAGAATTAAAAAAAATCCCGAGATTGGTAAAAAAAATCCCTACGGAATTTGGAAAAAAAAAATGCTTTCAGAATTCGGAAAAGAAATTGTTTTGGAATTTAAAAAAATCCTTTCAAAATTTGGCAAGCAACTCCTTTCGGAAATTGAGAAAAGAAAAACCTTCTTGAAAAAAGAAATACTTCCGCAATAAGGAAAATCATCTTTCGTAATTTAGGAAATATTTCTTCCAAAATCAGCAAAATTGCTTCAAGAATATAATAAAAAATCACGAAATTAAAGATTTATAAAAGAAAAAGAGTTATAAAATGAAAGCTTTTCTAAGCCAGCCAATTGCATATTATTATATGTGTCTTGCGTGGCAAGTAATACCATCACTTGATTGTAATTTCAACACATAGGTATTTCGACCTCAACAGTAAGACCGTTATCACATCATCGTAATTGCCTCGACTAAGTTCTATCAATATCTCAATATCAGATTTTCAACCAAATTGCATTTCCGAGAATTTTTGACCAGCTGTGAAAAGTCCCAAGTCTGACCTTTTGATTTTTGACTTGCTATGAAGTCCGAAGTTAGTTCATATGAATTAAAAGTTTTCTTTTGTGACTTCGGTAAATCTTTCTGAACTATTGATGCTGATTGTATCGAGCTATTGGGAAAAGTGAAAGCATACACAGATAAAAATATGTTGTGATTTTAAATGTATTTTAATGCACATATTTGGAGCATGTAAATAAACGTAAATTTCAATCGATCTCACTATTCTTTTAAATCGAAATAAATTTAAACGGTGCTTGCTTGTAAAATTCAATCAAATTCAATTGAATATCAAATGTTATTTCGTTTGATGGGATGAGCTGCAATTTTACACGTCGTTGAATTTTCAAAATTATTTGCTGTGTATCTAACCAGTAAACATTCAAAATACCGCATACCCTCATCATTGGCATACTGCCAAGCGCTGAAACCTGCACCACACCATCTTTTTTTTTGCGGCGCACAATTTACCGCCCATGTTCTCTTCCCTTCTCACCACGGCGCGTTTTACGACTTGTTTGCGCAGTTTTGCAAAAGCTCGTATATCACCTGTTTGAATCTCGTTAGATGACTTCGCCGTAGGCTGCATTGCCCATCCTGCTGCTGCCAGCTACATAGGTACATAGGTCTAGACCTCGTCGTTTTGTGAATGGGTACGAAAAACGTCAACAACGCACGCTCGGGAACTCCGTGCCCTTCTGCTCAACTTGTGTTGCTTGGAGTTCTTCTTATTTTCTTACCGCCCTGGTTCGAACCTCAATAAATAAATTGCCGAGCCAGTCCCAAGCATACATAAAGCTGTTTCTATCTAATGACGAGACGCTGAACGCCAATTTGCGAACAACGCACTGTGTCGCGATCGCGACACCGCCTTTTGAATCTTATTAAAAGTTTTATTTGCATGTCAAAATTATTTTATTTGTCCATATTTCACACAGGCGCTATCTAATAGTTATTTCCGAATTACACAATTCGCTGTGAATTACTTTTAATTGTGCCCCGCCTATCTTGCCAAAAAAACAACAGACAACAGAACAACAGAAATTATTATTCTGAATATTTAACAGCACTTATCCAATTCGTCGGATTAGCGAGTGTCAGGTGTGCGGGGGATGCTGCTGGCTGTAACAACGGTTCTATCGACTTTCTCCTAGCGAGCTAGAACAGCTGGGTCAGCACATTTTCTCAATCTGTTAGTGCAGTGCCCTCTTATTTCCATAACCTGTGTGCGAAAAGAAGAAAAAACCCGTTTGTGGTGAGAACTGAGAAGAGATATCAAATAACACTACACACGTGAATTTGAAATCAATCGGGGTGCGCGTTTGTAAGAAAAAAGACGGAGAAGCGAAGAAAAATATAGTTGAGACCTATAGCAACAACAAAAGCAACATCGCCAGAGCGGAATTGACAAGACCAGGTGGTAGACGGTATCCTAACGATCCCGAATTACCAGGCCCTTGCAGAGGGAGAGCACCAGTTGGTAAGTACCTGCCTCTATCCCACCATGATCTTAGCAGCCTAGTAGGTACGATCTGCGATGGAATGCGATCCGCTTCGGCTTCGCACGTGCCTTTCAGCGGATGGGCGCTGCCCTCTGGCGGTTGAATTTCCTTTTATTGACACCGCCGCCGCCGCCCGCACGACGTTGGTGGTGCACTCTTTCTGCTGCTGCATAAATGGTAGGATGGAATTGGCAGCTGTTAGCTGCCATTGACTGTCTCGTGCGGTGCCATTTTTGGCCATTTGTACATCACTTGAAGGTGGCGGCGGCTTTTTGTAGGTCATCTCGCGCCAACTGCTGGGTGTTGAGTGGAATGTGATGGGTCTTCTTGGGTTTGTTCGAATTGTTGGAAGAATCTTTGATCCCACATAACCCCGAGCCTACGCTCAACATTCGGTGGCCCGACTCTCTTGTAGTTATGTATAAAAACCTTACGATGCTTGTATATAGAGGGATTTTGTGCCAATGCTAACAAATGTGGCTAAATGGCAACACCCTCTTAGATGTCAATTAGATGTCAATGAAACTTTCTATACATGTAGTCTCTGCAGCGCGATAACGTGTGGTGCCAGGCCTTGGCGGGCGCCGAATTTGAATATTCCACAGATTTCTAATTATTTTCAAATTTACTGGTTCAAAGTGATTCAGATACAAACTCCCTCAAAGACTACTTCCCAAGTATATAAGTGCTATAAAGCTATAACAAATTCGGATCGTGAAGAACTGAGCCTTTATTTACGTGGTGTTGAAAATCACGAAAAAAGCCCCTTTTGGGGCAAACATGATGGATGCGTTTGCGTATGTTTGATCCAATTATGTTTGGCCTATTTGTTCAATTTCTCGAAGCCCCTTTGTGTTAATAACACACAGAAGCAGTGGTGAGGAGTTTATGTAAAATGTTGTGCAAAATTTAATGTGAGTTACCAACTATTTGAGGTCCGAAAAATGACCATCACGACCACATTTGATCCAGTGACATATCCGATTCCAACGGTGCCGTTGAATATCCGATGAGCAGTGATAGTTTGAATATTTTCTATTTTTTTCACCAGTTTTTTATACCAGTTTAGAGCTTTAAACAAGGATGCGTAATTTAAATGACAGCATTTATCTTATAATTTTCATAAAAAGAAGCAGCTGTACCGTGATGGTGACTAAACCACTCCACAGGTTAATTTGTTTGATCCAATCAAATCGACCAAAGCCACCAATCTATCGATAGACCTACTCCAGAAAAAGCTATGTTTATTCGAATAGATACAATGGCAGTTCTGACCATTAATCAACCCGCTTCAGAGTTGATTTTTTCTTATTCCAACTTTGTCCAAGCGATATTCCGACCGACAAACTCATTTCAAAGTTGAATATTATTGAAAGTTCACACCAAAGCAAGCCACATCAAATACGATTTTTTTTTATTTGAGTTAAGTCCGACAGCGATCCAACCACCGGTCACACTTGGTGGATTTTATTGGCCCAACTAGATCCAGTAATGCGTGAATTCAGGACTGGCACTTTTTTTTTCGTTAATCCACACACAACTGAATCTAGGTTTTTGGGGTTTGCGTCGGATTTATTATATTATTCAGAAAATCATTAAAATTCTAACAAATTACGTGAAGTTTTAAAGCTTTTAAATTATCCCCGCTATCTCTACAGCAGTGACCCCCTCTAAGCTTTTCCGGGAAAGGGCCGTTTGCCTGAAAGCCATTTGGCCAAATGTCACTAGGCCGAAATCCATCTGGTGGAAAGTAATTTGACCGAGGGGTCATTTGGTCGAAAGGCTCATTAGGCCGAAAGCATCATTTGGCCGGTAGGGGAATTTGGCCGAAAAAGTCATTTGGCAGAAAGGGTCATTTGGGCGAATGGGTCATTTGGCCGAATTGGTCATTTGGCCGAAAAGAGCATTTGGCTGATAGGGTCGTTTGGCCGAAAAGGTCATTTGACCGAAAGGTCGTTTGGCCGAAAAGGTCATTTGACCGAAAGGGTCATTTGGTCGAAATGGTCATTTGGCCGAAAAGGACATTTGGCCGAATAGGACATTAGGTCGAATAGGTCATTTGGCCTATTATTTCAGACGTCTCACTTCTCCCTCTTTATTTTTCTCTTCTCACTGTAAAAAGTGAGAAGCGCGAAGTGAACAGTGAGGCGTCTCACTACCCACTTCGCGCTTCTCATTTTTCACAGTGAGAAGTGAGAAATGAGGAGTGTGAAGTGAGACGTCTCACTTCGTTAATATACTTCAATGTTATCGTGGATTATGATAATAGCAATTTTGTATGAAATCGCAGAATTAAAGAAACTAAAGGTTGAATCACAGAAATAATGTTGTTATACCCCATATAATTTTAATTTTCAAAATAAGTTAGGTTTTGGCGAAATTGAACTGAAATTTTGCTGGATAACTACCTCCAGAAAATACGTTGACCATCAAAATGCATTCTGTTCAGAATACGATTCAAATTATTTTCAGAATCGCAAACAGATTCTGTTTAGAACCTTCCAACAGATTCTGAAAGGATTCTGCTTCGTATCTCGACCGGAATTCTGTCCAGAATCATAATGCTGCTCAAAAATCCAATAGAGTTTTTCTCAGATCTCCTTCGTCCTTCGATTTGTAGATTGTCAGTTTGGTACGACGGCGAACTCTATTCGATCGGAGCGTCTTGTGGAGAAGTACGTACGATTTATAGCCACTATGCATCTCCGAATTTCCGGTCACCAGTGAGCCCACACAAATTCTTCTACCAGCTCGATTTCGTCACCACCTATGCAAACTCCCGGTGGGTGGCTCACATTGTCTTCTCTTGAACCTCTTCCTATCATGTACTTCGTCTTCGACGTGTTGATGACTAGTCCGATCCGCTTGGCTTCCCTTTTCAGTCTGATGTAGGCTTCATTCATCTTCTCAAAGTTACGTGCCATAATATCTATGTCGTCGGCGAAGCCAAATAGCTGGACGGACTTATTGAAAATCGTACCACTCGTGTCAATCCCTGCTCTTCATATTACCCCTTCCAAAACGATATTGAATAGCAGATAAGAAAGACCATCGCCTTTCCGTAACCCTCTGCGCATTTCAAAGGGACTCGAGAATGCCCCTGAATCTCTAACTACGCACTTCACCCGATCCATCGTCGCCTTGATCAACCGTGTCAGGTTATCCGGAAATCCGTGTTCGTGCATTAGCTGCCATAGCTGGTCCCGAACGATTGTATCATATGCGGCTTTGAAGTCGATGAATAGATGATATATGGTCACGTTGTATTCGCGGCATTACTTGGCGAATGGCGAACACCTGGTCGGTTGTGGAGCGTTCATCCATAAAACCCACCTGGTGCTGCCCCACTAACTACCTTGCAATTGGTGCTAGTCGACAGCATAAAATTTGGGAGAGTACCTTGTAGGCGGCTTTCAGTAATGTGATTGCGCGGCAGTTGCTACAATCCAGCTTATCGCCCTTTTTGTAGATGGGACACACGACACCTGCCATCCACTCCTGCGGCAAAACTTCATTCTCCCAAATCTTGGTAGTGACCCAGTGCAGCGCTCTAGCCAGTGTCTCACCACCGTGTTTAAATAGCTCTCCTGGTAGTTGGTCAATCCCAGGGGATTTGCTTTTCTTCAGCCGGCCAATCTCCTCCTGGATCTCCTGGAGATCCGGAGCCGGTAAAATTATGTCCTGCGCGCGTTCTCCCAGGTCCATCACCATACCGCCATCTTCGTCTGCAACATCGCCATTCAGGTGTTCTTCGTAGTGCTGCCGCCACCTTTGGATCACCTCACGCTTGTTCGTAAGAAGGTTCTCGTTTATGTCCTTACACATTTCGGGCTGTGGCACATGGCCCTTACGTGAATGGTTTAAGGTCACTCCTCACGGAATCCAAGTTTCAAAGTGCTCGCGTTTTCGGGGGCACATCACTCGATACGGAGGCGGTGCACAACTGTCATTTTTGTTGATTTAGCTTTGCTGCGTCGCAGCATGCGTGAAATAATAAAAATGACAGTTGTGCGTTGCTTCCGTATCGAGTGGTGTGCCCCAGAAAACGCGAGCACTTTTAATCTTGGATTCCGTCAGGAGTGACCTTAACTTCTCAGAACTTTCGTGCGTTATTAGCGCGGTACAGTTGATCCGTCTCTTCACGGTCTCGATCTTCCTGCTGGCGCTTTTTCCTCCGCAAAATTGAGTTTTGTCTGTTCCGCGCCCGTTTGTTGCAGTAATCTCGCCCATGCTGCATTCTTCTCCTCAACTAACTGCTCACATTCGCCGCCAAACTAGTCGTTTCTCTGATCCGGGGCACCGTATCTAGTGCAGCGACTGCGGTGCTTCCAATGGCGGATCGAATATCTCTCCAGTCTTCTTCAAGAGACAGTGCGTCTAGCTGCTCTTCCGTTGGGAGTGCCACTTCTAGCTGCTGCGCGTAGTCTTGGGCTAGTCTACCGTCTTGTAGCCGTCCAATGTTTAGCCACGGCGGACGACTCCGACGCGTGGCTTACACCGTCGAAAGTTTTGAGCGCAGGCATACTGCAACGAGGTAGTGGTCGGATTAAATAATCGCACTGCGGTAGGTGTAGACGTTCGTGATGTTGGAGAAGAATTTACCGTCGATTAGTATGTGGTCGATTTGGTTTTCCGTTTCTTGATTAGTTGATTTCCATGTGGCCTTGTGGATATTCTTGTCTGTGCGTTCATGTCGCCTATGACGATTTTGACATCCCGCAGTGGGCATCCTTCGTATGTCTGCTTCAAAATGTGCATAGAACGCTTCTTTCTCGTCGTCGGGTCTCCCTTGTGAGGGCAATGCACGTTGATGACGCTACAGTTGAAGAAACGGCCTTTTATCCTCAGCTTGCACATCCTTGCGTTGATTGGCTACCACCCAATCACACGATGGCGCATCTTACCCAGCACTATAAAACCAGTTCCCAGGAAAAAAAGAAGGAAGTAAATAGAAGGAAGAATAAATTTGGAAGGAATTAGGATTAATTTTATATTTAGGGATTTTCTTTCAGCCTTGGCAGTCTGTAAAAGCAGCAAAAACGAGTTTGCCTTTACATCCGACGGTTTCGGTTTTATATTAAACCTTTTTCAAGGAATAGAGGCTCGCTTTTTTGTTAAAACATGGACATGTTCCATATACGTTCGTCTAATTAAACAAAATGGCGCCCATCCCGGTGCTGCTGTGTTGATAATTTTATAGCCTATTCAGATTACGCCATTAATGACATAATAATTGGCGTTTCAGGGTAAATACGCTTTATGATGTCATTATTTACGTAATATTCCATACATTTTGCGCTGTCAAAAGATACCTGCTAAAAAGAATTTATTACGAACAATTATTACGAGAGAGCTTTCGTTCTAGCTGGGATGCAGGGAGAAATTCAACAAAACAAAACTGAAAAGCGTCACGCTCTCTTTGCCAGAGAGAAAATTCTCTCTGTTTTCATTTCGTTTCGTAGTTGACAGTCATGCTCTTTCTGTCGCAGCAGGGTCGAATGCATGTTAGATGAAAATCTTCTGAGCGCTGAAGAATAACTCGGATTGTGATGGTTTTGTGGAAAGCATTTTATATGATGAAAAATAATGATGATAATTATTTATTCTCCACTTATTCAACATGAATTGTTTAAAAAAAACAGATGCTCTCTAGGATTAACATGAAGTATTTAACTTAAACCTAGATTTAATAGAACAAATCGAATAAATTTTCAAAGTTCAAGGGCCAATGCGGAAGACAATTTAAAACGTAGGAATGGTTGTAAAACGAATATATTTGATGAATAAACATGATTTCATAAATTGTTTCAATTCTGCTCCTTGAATGGCTTAATATACTTTGGATTTCAACATTTTTCACGTGGGACAACTGTACGATTTGAATGGGATGTATATATAAAGTAGAATAACCTTAAATAAAACATGGATTGGTAATGCATTAATTCATCCAAATTCCAGTTTAAATTATATCACATTCACACGATTCGATTTTGTTAGAAGCTGTATCATTGGTTGTCGAGTAGAACGCAATGGTTCAGTTTCCATTTAAAAAAAAATTAAATTGCTGAGTTGCCCTTCATACATGGAGATACTGGTGGAAATACATTTTAGTTCGATAATATTTCTTGAAAATTGGTCCAATCGTCCTTTTTTTATTTATTTGTGAGAATTCCCAAAAGTATCTAAATTTTTCTATCAAATCTCCGTTTGATCATAGTACAGAATCAAAATACTTTTTAAACTTAAAAATAAATTGAGGAATAGTCTGATTCCCCGAAGAACGGCGCACCCAACTAATGAATGTAGCTTCGCTCATTATCCTTAATGAGAGCTTCAAATATTCTTCGAAAATCCCTTTTCATATTTTTTTTTATATTTTTTTTCGTAGAAACTTTGTTCAGAAAAAAATGTTCGATTGTCGCCACACAAATGCTTGATTTCGCAAATTAAATTTTAAAACTCTCCTTGAATTCAACCCTGTATTAGCGTGCAAATGAGGAAACATGGAAACGTCAAGATATATTATCTTGCTGCAGTCTGAACACCTCGTAATAATTGGATACCCTCTCACTTAACAAAGTCATAAATAGCCCAATCTGAATAGGCTATTAGGTTCACTGTGATCGCCACTGAATTGTAATTTTAACTTGAGCGCTGCGATAGGTATTTTTATGTTTTTGTTGTATCGCCTACACTTTCTTCTCGACACCTAGTGAACCCAAAATTATCGACACAGCAGCACCGGGGTGGACGCTATTTTGTTGAGCCCGACGAACGTATATGGAACATGTCCATGTTTCAACAAAAAGCGAGCCTCTATACCTTGAAAACGGTTTAATATAAAAAAACTTCTTACTTCTCACTTTTCACTTCAACATCTCTACTTTTCACTTCTCTCTACTCACTTTTCACTTATCACGTCGCAATTTTCACTTCGAATTTCTTATTTCTAAACGCACTTCTTAATTATCACATTATGAGATGTGAGAAATGTTTCATTCCTCTGTACAATTCAGGTAATTCTCATTACATGTTTTACTACTCGTAATCTTAGTTTTTTTAACTATTCGACCAAGTGGCATTCTGACAACATCGAGTTGGCGAAGTGAAAATGCATTGGGAAATTACTTGGACTTCGATATCGAATGAGAGAGGTATAGACTTCCGGAGTAAGCGCAGCTTGCTAGATTCAAGGGACTTTGAATTTCATCGAGTAAGGGGAAATATAGAACTACAGAACATCGAGTTAAGAAAAGAAAAAAATAAGGAGAAAAAGGAAGATGGCAGAAGGAAGAAAGAAAATAGAGTCAAGGAAGAAAGAAGAATAAACAAGAAAAAAATTAATTTTAAGAAAAAAGAAGGAAGAGGAAAGAAGAAACAGGTAGAAGAAAGAAGGAAGAAGAAATATGGAAGATGGATGATGAACGGAGGAAGAAGGAAAAAGAAAAACCCAGAATAATCCACTTAGCGGTGATGGTGCCTTTCTCGTGTATTTTAAAACAATAAAACTCATAAGAATTACAAGAAAAGCTCATAAGAGGGGTCAAAATTGCACATTTGGGAGATAGATTCAGCTATTTCCAACAATTCACACTTATTTGCGTTCATTTAATTGCAATAGTTATTGAAACAAAAAAAATTTCGATTTTGAATTTTTTTCCCTTGGGGGGGGGGGGAAATCAATGTTTTTTAATAACTCCGGAACGCAATGGCCGATTGGGCCAATTTTCAATAGCGAAAAATAAGGCAAGATTCTGCGTCGAATGAAACCTGTTGCAAGCAAATCGGATAAGGGTAAGTACAAAAAAGTGTGTCTCACATTTTTTGAACACACACACACATACATACATACATACACACATACATACATACATACACACATACACGGGTGGCTACAAATGCCCTGCCTACAAGAGGACGATCGCAGGTAAACAGTAGTGGAGATAATCCAAATTGATCTGAATCACTGCGAAACCGCACAGCAACTGTTGTGGCAGTCAACAACGGAAAAGAGGTGCGATGTCGCGATAATTACAGAATCGTGTCGAGTTCCTCCTGACAACGGCAACTGGTTGACAGATAATTCGGGAATGGCTGCGATACAAGTTATGGGCAAATTCCCAATTCAAGAAGTGATGGAGAGTTCATGTGAAGGCTTCGTGATTGCCAAAATCAACGACATCTTCGTATGGGTTCAGCCATATAATGGATCAGTTAACCGACAAGCTGATTGGACGAAGGCCAGTAGTCGTAGCAGGTGACTTTAATGCCTGGACTGTGGAGTGGGGCAGTAGAGTGACCAACACAAGAGGATATGTCCTGCAGGAAGCTCTAGCGAAGCTAGACGTACGATTGTGCAATGAAGGCTCCGTGAGCACATTTCGGAGAGACGGGAGGGAGTCTATAATTGACATCACGTTCTGTAGCCCTTCACTGATGACAAACATAGACTGGAAAGTAAGTGAAGACTAGACCCATAGCGACCATCAGGCGATACGTTACCATATCGGCCAACGAAACAATGGTGAAACGCGGAGAAGGATGACCAGCGAGAGGAAGTGGAAGACGAAAGCCTTCAATAAAGACCTCTTCGTCGAGGCACTTCGATCGGACAGTGGTACCGAGATCGTAAATGCAGTCGAGTTAACAAGGAGAATGGTAAAGGCTTGTGATGCAGCAATGCCACGTAAACTGGAGCCGAGGAGCAATCGACGTCCAGCTTACTGGTGGTTAACGAGGGACTCAGTACGCTTCGTGCTGCTTGTCTCAGAGCCAGGAGGTGGGCACAGAGAGCGAGGATGGAACCAGAGAAAGAGGAGCGCAAGGCGGCGTTCCGGGTTGCTAGGACCGCTTTAAAAAAGGCCATCAAAGTTAGCAAGTCAGACTGCTACAAGGAGTTGTGTCGAGAAGCAGACGCCAACCCATGGGGGGATGCTTATAGAGTCGTGATGGCGAAGATGAAGGGTCCGTCGACGCCAGCCGAAAAGTGTCCGATCAAGTTGAAGGAGATCGTTGAGGGTCTTTTCCCGCAACACGACCCGACCACGTGGCCACCAATACCGTACGGCGAAGAAGAAGAAACAAACGCTGAGTACCAGCAAGTGTCCAATGAGGAGCTTGCAGAAGCGGCAAAGCGCCTGCAGGCGAAGAAAGCCCCCGGTCCGGATGAAATACCGAACGTGGCGCTGAAAGCTGCGCTCGTGGCATGTCCGGATATGTTCAGAACAGTGCTGCAAAAGTGCCTGGATGAAGGCAACTCAGGAAGCTCCTGGTGAGGATTATCCTGAATAGGCTTGCGAAATGTACGGAGGGCGAGCGCGGACTGTCGAAGATGCAGAGTATCGACGGTGGATGCTATTCGGACAGTGCTCGAGAGCGCTGAGAAGGCATCCAAACAGAAGCGAAGAGGAGATCGATATTGCGCAGTGGTAACAATAGAGGTAAAAAATGCGATCAATAGTGCCAGCTTCGAAGCTATCGCATCAGCGCTGCATTGAATGCGGGTCCCTGGTTACCTGTGTCATATCCTGAAGAGCTACTTTCAGAGCAAAGTGTTGGTTTAGGACACTAACGAAAGGCGTAAGTCGATGCGGGTTACAGCGGGCGTTCATCAAGGCTCCATTCTCGGTCCAACAATTTGGAACGGGATATATGATGGAGTCCTGAGTCTGCGGTTGCCTAGAAAAGTTAAAATCGTGGGTTTTGCGGACGACGTGTCACTAACGGTGATGGGCGAGACACTTGAAGAAGTAGAGGTGTTGGCGACAGAGGCGATAGCAATGATCGAGAGCTGGATGAACGGAGTGAAGCTGCAAATAGCTCACCATAAGACGGAGGTGCTACTAGTCAGCAACTGTAAGGCGATTCAGCGGATGGAGATCGTCATTGGTGATCATACGATTGCATCGAAGCGATCACTGAAACATCTGGGAGTGATGATCTATGACCGGCTAAACTTCAATAGCCACGTCGATTACGTCTGCGAAAAGTCGGCGAAGGCTATGAGCGCAATAGCAAGGATCATGCCAAACGTTGGCGGTCCAAGAAGTAGCACCAGGCGTCTACTAGCTAGTGTCTCGTCATCGATACTGCGGTATGGAGTCCCCGCTTGGGGTAATGCGCTGGAAACCAAGCGGAACCGTAGAAGGCTACAAAGTGCGTTCCGGCTGATGGCCATACGAGTCGCGAGCGCCTACAGAACGATCTCGTCGGAGGCAGTATGCGTTATCGCCGGGATGGTCCCTTCATCAGCCTATCGGAAGATATTGAGTGCTATCATCGGGAAGACACGAGAAATGTGAGAAAGATGGAGAGAATCCATTCAATGGAAAGGTGGCAGCATGAATGGGACAGTACAGACAATGGGCCCAAGCAGCACAAGTCAAGTGAAACTGGTTGCAGCAACCTAATTGTGACTGAATCTGGTCACATATAGGTTACTGTGATTTATATGTAACATGTGTGCCACTCAGGGAGGTGGACCAACCGACTCATTTCAAACCTGTTAACGTGGATGAACAGGAATGAACTTTCACCTGACACAGTTCCTGTCAGGCCACGGCTGCTTCAGGAAATATTTACATCGGTTTGGGCATGCTGCTTCGCCATTTTTCCCGGAGTGTGAGAACGTCGAGGAGACGGTGGAGCACGTGATCTTTGAATGCCCCAGGTTTGAGGCAGTTCGAAGGGAAATACACGGTTTAAACCAAGAGAACGTGATAGAAAAAAATGTGCCGAGAGGAAAGCACGTGGAATGCAGTCGACAGGGTAGCTACACGGATTTTATCCGAGTTGCAGAAGAAATGGCGTAACGACCAAAGAGCATCGGTATCGGGAGAACTTCCTTCGTAGGGGAACTCTCCGTCGGGTTACGGGTTACGGGTCGTCAGGGCACCAGTGAACCGGACGCCCTGCTCCCCCGGAATCGCTGGACTGACCTTGGCACTCGGCTGGTTGGCGTCGGTATCGGAAGAACCTCCTTCGCCGGGGCTCTGTTAGATTCCCCGTTGGCACGAGACCGAGTAGATTGTGAAGAATGAGCTGCTAAAGTCGCCGAGACACCAGTCACTTCAAAGTGAAGGCTGGGTACACCCAAGATGAATACACTAGTAGGTGCTCCAATCTGCCAAGTTTATGGAAGAGAAGAAGGCGGGGGTGAAAAATTCATTTCCAGTACAAAATGAAAACAAGCCGGCTGGCTCTCCCATACTAAAATTCAAAATGGCTAAACCGTGAATTTGGCAGATTGGAACACCTAGCTGTGTATTCATCTTGGGTACACCGGCGATAGTATTAAGGAGTGGTGCTGAACAGCACAACAGGCCTACTTTTCCGAAGTAAATCATATTGGTAGTACCGGAGAAGTTTAGGCAAAGACACGAATAGGATGGAAAAATGGAAAGTTTGAATGGTACAATCCAAGGGGAAGCAAGGTAACAAAACAAGTAAAGGAGCTTTAACCAACTAAGCTACGAAGGACCTCCGTCGGCCTTCGCAACCTAGCGGCTACTGAACGAGCTCGAGATTCCCAAATTGGACGCATAGTCAAATCACTCGCAATCCATTTCTCAAGCCAATACTTCCACATGTGTATTGTACACGTCCACATTAGAGGAGCGTGAGTATTTAGAATGTCTGGCGGCTACACACATTCTTCATCAGCAACGGTACTGATCAAGTGAGGTTGTGTAAGCTATTTGCCAGTCGGTCGTCAAGCTCAGACCCGACCGCATTGCGTAGGCAAGAGCACGCAACTCAAGTTCAGTTCAATCAAAGGTAATTGCCTATTTCCGGGGATTAAACCACCCGACTTGGACGTTAATTTACAATGTTATGAAAACTCATATGTGAATATGTACGTTATGTGGAAGATATTGATTTGGAAAATGTATTGGAGGTAACCACTTTCCCTTCGATGGGACTGTAGGGTCATGGGTTCGAGTCCCATCGAAGGGAAAGTGGTTACCTCCAATACATTTTCCAAATCAATATCTTCCACATAACGTACATATTCACATATGAGTTTTCATAACATTGTAAATTAACGTCCAAGTCGGGTGGTTTAATCCCCGGAAATAGGCAATTACCTTTGATAGAACTGAAGTAAAGGAGGTTTTTTCCCTCAGTCGAGGGTTTTTCCTCCCACCACGTTGGAAGCAAATTTCCATATAAGCAAGATTACCTAATTGTGGAAGGTAACTTAGCAGGCGTGATCCCCAGAGCCCAATCCCACTAGCAGGCCGCAAGGGTAGATGGTGAATGTTTCCAAGCAGTTTTGCGAGGAAGTGCAGACGAAAGTGTCATAACTTGGTATATAACACTATGGGTCTCCGAGGCTTTTATCAAAAATTCGGTTTTGGAGTAATCCTATAGCCTTTACGTATACTTAGTATACGCGAAAGGCAAAAAGAAGTAAAAAATAAGGAAGAAAGAGGAAAAGGGAAGGTAGAAAACAGAATGAAAAGGGGAAGATAGGGAATGAAGAAAAAAAAGAAGAAACAAGGAAAATGGAAAAAGAAGAAAGAAGAAGGAGGAAAGGAGAAAGAAGAAGGAAGAAAGAAGGGTAAAAAAGAAGAAAGAAGGAAGAAGGGAGGAAGGTATAAATAAGAACGAAGAAGGAAGAAGAAAAAAGAAGAAGGTATAAAGAAGAAGCATGGATGAAAAAGGAAAACTAAATTCTCACTCTCCTAATGACCATTCGTCCTAATGACCTTCGGTTTAATGGCCTGATACCCATTTGTTTATCGATAAATGATGATTTTATGAAATTTTCCATGTCCCAAGAAAAAAGTTCCTATGCTGCTATAGATGACACTCTTGAGCGAATGATAAGAAAGTATATTTTGCCCAGGCTAATGAAAATATAAACTTACTCTCCATGTTTTAACGCCTTCATCTATGGAAGCTGTTTTGATAACGAGCGCTTCCCCAAGTATATGACAGGACGATTACAGTATAAAACATTCCTAAGGACGTGGCCACGTTTGTAGAGAAAATCGGGTCTACATTATTCAATTTTCTGGCGAGATCTTTCACAACAAAGAATATGTTTATCTCTTCAGCTCCATCTACAATTTGTGCGTTTATTCATGCTATGCGATGCTATCCAACTAACATTTGCTGAACACAGGACCAGATGCACCGTTGATGATGATGGACTACCGCCACACCATTTGGGTGAAAAAAAATAGATTAAAATTTCCCCCAAGCACACGTGGGGCGACTTTCGCTTAGGTTTTGGTGTGGTAAAAACCACAACTCCCAACCTGTGATCGAGAAAAGAAAACGGGAGAAAACGGGTGGGTCTCGCTACACTATGGCTGCTAGCACTGCGTGATAGCACTCAGCGACGGCGATGGGATAAAAGGGATATGGGCCTATGTTGACATGATAGATGCAAAAGCAGGGTTTGCAGAAATCGCTCTCAATAGATAACGAACAACGATAAAAGAGAGGCAAAAACTGTTCCGAATCATAACAAGCCATGATAACAAATTTATCAAACTTGTATACAAGCGCGAAAAAACAGAATCGGATAGGCAGCCCCCACAGAAAAATGGTGATTCTCGCTTTGTTTTTGCTCCTTTCGTGTTGGTTACTGCACAGCTGTGTAGAACAAGTTGAAATGCATCATCAGAGCCAGTGCTCCCCACATTTGGAGCTTTCTAAAAGAAATTTATCATGGGGTATAACATCCCGAATCAGTTCTCTATCATGACAGCTTGCGAAAAAAGTTTCTCGCGGTATGCTACATATCGTATATGTATACAGAGATGATAAGTGAGAGACTTGCTCTTTCTCTTTAGGATTCAAACCCTGTGCAAGACGAGTAGATCAATGGGTCTGATTTTCAGTATCGTATAGAAAACCTAGAATATCTAAAAAAAACTCCGAGTCATTCTCATTGGGTTCTTGGAATTTCAATGATATGGAGATGCTAAGACAACGTTCACGATAGAATTGGAGGCGATAAGTACAGATTTGATAGATCCGTTAGAATACGGCAGGCAGTACTATATTATAGAAGGGGATTTGAATGTGAGCGAAAACTTAATGCCTGCTGTATCCCAACGAAACTAGCAAATCTGTACTTTCGCCTCTTATTCTATCATAAACATATACTTACGTCTGTTTTGAAGACGATATTAGCATTTCCATAGCATAGTAAACGCGTTTAACATCACGCAGAAGTAATATGTACACTCATCTCATTAATTCACGGATTTTTCAAAATTTTGGTGTCATTATTCTTTTCTAGATTCCCAAAGGTATTCTTGAATTCTTTGGATCGTAATCGTGGCTCGAACATAATTCATCCATTGGTCCGGAAAATGTTGCGTACCAACATCGTGGTACGACTTGCACGCAATACACTGAATGCTCGAAAATGACAAAAATTTCCCCGAGTCTGTGTACAGTGTACACATTGGCAAAAGTATTCAGCGCAATACCACCCAGGACTCAAACTTTTTGTCATTGGATCAACGGAACCGGACATGTGTCCACATACAACCATTACGATTATCCAAATATCCGAATTGCTACAACGGCAAACCTGTTAATCTGTCAAAACTGCGTCAAAAGTATGAACAAACAAAGTGGACATAGCCGGGTCCGAACAGTTTAGCTAATTGCAAACACACCGAGTGAGTAAGATAAACAGGAACAACATTGTTGTACCTACATCGTTTCGCTTGGTTTGCTTGTTCCGCTTCAACGAGTAAATCACAAATTGCAGACTAATCGTAACTACACTGGGAACCCAAGTCTGAGGAAACGAACAATCCCGTTCGATTTGCAGACCCCGATGGTTGGTTTGGTCCGCCTCCGTGGGAACGTGTGAAAATTTTATTAAGAGATCATCGTGCACGTTGGCCAGAGCCGTCCAAGATTGAAGAGTAGGCTTCAGCGGCGTTTGGTCCAGCCGTCAGCATGACGGCAACGATGATCCCTCAGTTTTGCCTGCACTTCGAAGAAAGCTGGAGAAAAACATTGTGTTGCGGAGTTGATCGGCGAACCTGGACGCAGCGCAGCGACCACCACCGTCGTCGTTCGTCTACCAGCGCATCGTCGGTCATGGGAAAATTAATCAAGAAAAAGAACCTGCCTGCTTTCGATTCCGCACGCTCAGCGGTTCATCTGTGAGTAAGCTATTTATTTAGCATCGCACCCCTAGCGGGAACCGCCATGATGACGGGGCGATGGATGGCGGCGGCACAGAAAAAAAACGGCTGAGTTATGATGAGACACGCGAAATGAGATGCCGCCTGCGCAGATCATCCTATGATCCAAGCGATCGGTCCGCGGCGGGGGTCTTTTGCGCAAAATCGAGGACAGTCCTGTCACAAACTTTGTTGCGCTGATTGACTGATGTAGATGCTTCTTGAACTCGTTATAAGAACGGTACTCGGCGCGCTGCTTATGTAAGTGCTAATTGTCATTAGGGTTGAGTAGGTAGGTACCTCTTACTTGGAACGCTGATAGATGATAAACAACCACTGGATTCTGAATGTCATCGCTGGGGCAAGATACCGAAAGGTTCAAGTGACATGGGAAAGATAGTTGTTTTATCATCATGGATTATCTTCTATCTGTCTCGTATCGCAGCAAAAAAAAGCATAAGAAATTTGCAATTTTCCATAAAAAAGGAATTACTAATAAATAATTCAGGGTAGAATTAATAAATAAATTAAAAACTTTCCTAAACAATACAAAATGTCTATAAAGATGCGAGAATTGTTCAAAAACCGAAAAGATATAAAGAGTCATTCCATACCAAGTGACCGAACCACTTGTAATCAATTTTCAGCGATTTGAATCAAGATTAGAGGATTTGTTTATCCAACGAATATACACTCAACCCTTTTTTACGGCACTTATTCTTTCTTCTTATTGGCATTACATCCAAACAATGGGACAGAGCCGCCTCGCTGCTTAGTGTTCATTAGGCACTTCCACAGTTATTAACTGCGAGGTTTCTAAGCCAAGTTACCATTTTTGCATTCGTATATCATGAGGCTAGCTCGATGATTCTTTTATGCCCAGGGAGACAATTGCCTAGACCGGCACCGGGAATCGAACCCAGCCACCCTCAGTATGGTCTTGCCTTGTAGCCGCGCGTCTTACCGCACGGCTAAGGAGGGCCCTTATTGGGGGACGTGAAAAGAATATGACATAGAAAAACTTTTTTACTAATTCATTGATCTTTTGACAATTTTAAATACGATACATAATCACAGCAATCCAAAGACCCAAATTGGATGTGCTATTGTCACATGTTCTAAGGCATCCAAGAGTTTCCTGGAGTTTAGGCTTTCAGGCCTCTGCACATAAACTAACATCTATAGCTATTTTTCACTAGTACATGCTCCCAGCGGTCTAAACATCAATATTCTTTGCGATTCTTTAATCAAATTGAGCATGCCTTCAACATTTGTTTTATTCCAAGCCATCCAAGACTTCCAAAAACTGCAATACAGGCCTGAAGGTCAATACACGTAAAGAAAAATCTGTCTGCCCCTTTCAGAAATGCGACATGCTCTTGATGATCATTAGAACCAACTTGGATATGAATGGAAAGGACGTTCCATTCCGGGTCATTCAAGAACTCCAAGAATTGGAGTTCAAGCCTTAACATCTGTTTGTTCGTTTAAAAAATCAAAAATGCTCTTTAGTATAATTTGAACCAAATTTGATATGTTTGAATGCATGTTCCGTTCCAGGCCAGCCGTGAATTCCAAGATTTAGAGTTCAGGCCTTAAGGTCAGAACGCGAAACGAAAGATCTATTTGCTGTTTTTTTTTAATAATTTGAACATGCTCTTAGTGATCATTTGAATCAAATTGGATATGACTTGATTACATGATCCATTCCAGGCTATCCATGAATTCCAAGAATTGAAGTAACGCGTAATGGAAAGCCTATTTGTTCCTTTTAGAAGTGTAACAACCTTTTGGTGATCATTTTAACCAAATAGGATATTAATGGAATGCATGTTTCATTCAACGCCATCCAAAAATTCCAATAACTGGAGTACAGGCCTTAAGGTCAATACGCTTAACGAAAGATCTATTTTCTTTTTTTAAGGAATATATAATGCTTTTAGTGATTATTTAAATTAGGTAGGATTTGATGTCTTGTTTAATGCTTATCCAATTTGGTTCTATGGGAACGACATCTAGGCTTAAACTACAGTGAATTTTGGAATGAACTGAAAAAGAACAAATTATGAACGCCTATCCATGACAATTCTGTGGATCGATCAAACAGGGCTAACAGCTCTCATGGTGAAGAAAGTCTATTTCATTTCATTTATTTAGTTTACATGAAAACAGAGAACACTGAAT
This sequence comes from Armigeres subalbatus, assembly GCF_024139115.2. Taxonomy (NCBI): domain Eukaryota; kingdom Metazoa; phylum Arthropoda; class Insecta; order Diptera; family Culicidae; genus Armigeres; species Armigeres subalbatus. The sequence continues at coordinate 98,403,675 of NC_085139.1, read as the reverse complement.
CAACATTTTGACGCCACAATACACGGTTTTGCCACCTCGCTCGCTGCGCCCCACGTCGTCTCGTACCTGCTGGATCGGAAGCGAACACCATCTTTGCGAACACCATCCGGCATTCTTGCAACATGCCCTGACCATCGTACCCTTCCGGCTTTAGCTACCTTCTGGATACTGGGTTCGCCGTAGAGTTGGGCGAGCTCATGGTTCATTCTTCGCCGCCACACACCGTCTTCTTGCACACCGCCAAAGATGGTCCTAAGCACCCGTCTCTCGAATACTCCGAGTGCTTGCAAGTCCTCCTCGAGCATTGTCCATGTTTCATGTCCGTAGAGGACAACCGGTCTTATTAGCGTCTTGTACATGACACATTTGGTGCGGTGGCGAATCTTTTTTGACCGCAGTTTTTTCTGAAGCCCGTAGTAGGCCCGACTTCCACAGATGATGGGCCTTCGTATTTCACGACTAACATTGTTATCAGCCGTTAGCAAGGATCCGAGGTAGACGAATTCCTCGACCACCTCGAAGGTATCCCTGTCTATCGTAACACTGCTTCCCAGGCGGGCCCTGTCGCGCTCGGTTCCGCCCACAAGCATGTACTTTGTCTTTGACGCATTCACCACCAGTCCAACTTTTATTGCTTTACGTTCAAGGCGGGTTCGGCCGACAATGTCCATGTCATCCGTGAAGCAAATAAATTGACTGGATCTGTTGAAAATCGTACCCCGGCTGTTACACCCGGGTCTCCGCATGACACCTTCTAGCGCAATGTTGAACAACAGGCACGAAAGTCCATCCTCTTGTCTTAGTCCCCGGCGCGATTCAAACGAACTGGAGTGTTCGACCGAAATCTTCACACAGTTTTGCACACCATCCACCGTTGCTTTGATTAGTCGGTAAGCTTCCCAGGGAAGCTGTTCTCGTTCATTATTTTCCATAGCTCTACGCGGTCTATACTGTCGTATGCCGCCTTGAAATCAACGAACAGATGGTGCGTTGGGACCAAATTCACGGCTTTTTTGAAGGATTTGCCGTTCAGTAAAGATCTGGTCCGTTGTCGAACGACCGTCAACGAAGCCGGCTTGATAACTTCCCACGAACTCATTCACTAATGGTGACAGACGACGGAAGATGATCTGGGATATCACTTTGTAGGCGGCGTTAATGATGGTGATCGCTCGAAAGTTCTCACACTCCTGCTTGTCGCCTTTCTTGTAGATGGGGCATATAACCTCTTCCTTCCACTCTTCCAGTAGCTGTTCAGTTTCCCAGATTCTGAATATCAGTTTGTGCAGGCAAGTGGCTAGCTTTTCCGGGCCCATCTTGATGAGGTCAGCTCCGATACCATCCTTATCAGCTGCTTTATTGGTCTTTATTGGTTTAGCTTTAGCTTTAGCTTCCCTCAAGGTGGGTTGGCTTCCATCGTCCGCTGAACTGACGTAGTCATCTCCTCCGCTGCCTTGACTCTCACTGCCTGTACCCTCAGCGCCATTCAAATGTTCCTCGTAGTGCTCCTTCTACCTTTCAATCACCACACGTTCGTCCGTTAAGATGCTCGCATCCTTATCCATGCACATTTCGGATCTCGGCACGAAGCCTTTGCGGGATGCGATGAGCTTCTGATAGAACTTGCGTGTTTCTTGAGAACGGCACAACTGTTCCATCTTCTCGCACTCCGCTTCTTCCAGGCGGCGTTTCTTCTCCTGAAAAAGGCGGGTCTGCGGTCTCCGTTTCCGTCTATAACTTTCCACGTTCTGCCGAGTACCTTGCTGCAGCGCGACCGCCCACGCTGCGTCCTTCTACTCCAGAATCTGTGTGCACTCTTCGTCGAAACAATCGTTCCGTCGACTACGCCCCAGATACCCGCTGCGTCGTTAATGGCTGCTTTAACTGTATTCCAGCAGTCCTCAAGAGGGCCCCATCGAGCTCACCCTCTTCCGGCAACGCTGCCTCTAAATACTGCGCGTATGCAGTGGTGACATCAGGATGCTTCAGTCGCTCTGGGTCGTACCGTGGTCGTCGGTACCGAACATTGTTGATGACGGATAGTTTTGGGCGCAGTTTAACCATTATCAAATAGTGGTCAGAGTCGAGGTTAGCACCACGATATGTCCTGACGTCGATAAGTGATTATGTCTGCAGTGGTGCTCTCCAGATGTACCGATACGGAAGGCTGTGTTGGAAGTAGGTGCTGCGAATGACCATATTCTTGGAGGCGGCGAAATCAATTAGTCGTAGGCCGTTTTCGTTTGTCAGCCGGTGAACACCACGGTGAAGCACCACGAGGAGGTAGGGATAGGAGTTGTTGGGTAACTGTTGGGACTACGATAAGATTATGAGAAGCCTTTTCTAAAGTATTCAATCTCACTTGGAATTAAATCACTTTTCAAAATTCACATGCCAAGTTCAACTTGTTCGCCCTTAGGTTTGACCACTCGCCGCAGACGATCGAGAAACGCATCGTACGAGGCCCGTAGGTGCTCTTGTGATATTTTATCCCACGCTGCCGTTAGATGTCGCTTTAGAGACTGCACACTTTCATGTTTATTAGAGCATTCTTCGGCTTCCAACATACTCCAGACAGCGAAGTCCATAAGGTTTAAATCCGGCGAACACGTCAACCAGTCCGAGCTTGAAATGAACCCAGAAAAATGTTCCGCAATCCATAACTGGGCGCTGAGTCTTTTTGTAAAACCCAAGCCCTGGAACCAAAATGTAGAACTAGTTCCCAATATGTATTTTGGTTGATCTTCACTCCTTCAGGGACAAAAACCAACGTAGTCCGGCCATCACGGGTGATTCCAGCCCAAACCATCACCGATGCTGGTTTCTGTCGCCTGGTGGCTGTCAGCACATCGGCATAGCTTCGTGATCTTTCTGGCACCCAAACTCTGTCGTTCTGCTTATTTACGAACTGCTGTACGGTGAAGAGTTTCTCGTCGGTAAACACGATATTCTCCAACCTTCCTTCCGCGGCCCTCTTCAGCAACGCCTTCGCTCTTTTATCCTGTTCTTGATTCTACTTCACCGAAAGGTCTTGGACTTTCTTGATCTTGTAGGGCTTCGTCTAAAGTTTATATTTCAGGATCCAACGGAGACTTCGATCCGACATGTTGAGATCCTCCGCCAATGAATTATTGACAGTGGCTGATTTTCTACCCGCCGCTTCCACATTCAGGCGCTATCGTTTATGCGCCAATAGCCAGCATAAGTTAACCGACAGAAATATGTATGGCGAAAGACATCTTACGCGGGTTTTCTCAATATTAGGAACTTTTCATGAAAAACTATGACCGGCTATGAAGGATGGTGTCCGCTACTACGCTTACCAAATATTTTTTTCGATTAAGGAATTTTGAGAAATCGAACCTTAGATGCCTTTCGCCATACTGATTTCAGAAAGTTAACTCCTAGTGTGCCGCTGTAAGCACGCTCAAAGCAGACGATTAATTTAGTGGCACTACGTTAAGGTTTTTCTTGAGGCGCTTCTTGACGATTTTCACCATGGCAGGTGTCACCACAGTAGCTCGACGCGCCAACACCCCCCCCTCCCCCATTTTGGTACATCTGGTCTCCAAGTATCTTTTGACTGCACGGTATACAAAACTTCTGCTCACACGTAAATTGGACAGTTGATGAACTATGTCCTTCTGCCGTTTTCCAGCTTGGAGCAAGGCAACCACAGCACAGTTTCTGTTCAAGATCCATTTTTTTCTGAATAACACCTGATTACAAAATTTATACATACATCCACTGACAGCCAAGATATAATGTAAATATCTAATACGACGAGGGGACGTCTAATACAGTTTCATGTACAACGTAATAATGCAAGGGCCTCATACGCCTGTCACTGGCGAACAAAGCTCGTGTACTTTGCATCGAAGCTTAGAACCGGTGTTAGGGCGCAATCGTTAATGCGAACATGTTTATATTCAGTTAGTTACTACAAATAAATTCTTTTTCGAGTCCCTTTAATCAAGAAGGTATCTCAAGCATGTCACATCGTTATATTGCTGCATGATTGAGTGTTTAATTTTGATAAAATATCGAAAACAAAAGTGTGCATAAAAATTGCCTTGCCATAACCAGTTTAGAACCAAATCCAGATGTCGCACATGTTGGGGTAGGGATTCAGTGATCCGCCTTCTCCCCTGTAATAACGACTGTTGAAATAATGTAGCAGTTCAATTTCCGGACTCTGTAAGTGCTCAAGAGAAAAATATTTTTACACAAAAAGGTAAGGTTTGTTGTTTCTAAGTCTTAAAAGTAGGGTTTCTCACCCCATTCCCGGCCTAACATGCGCACGACTGCATTATTTAATTGATATTTATGACTAGGGGCAACTTTTCTGAATTTTGTGGGCCGTGTAATATTGCGATGGGGTTCACCTCTGCTTCAAAAATAGTTATTCTTGCTAAACACCGCTTGAAAAAGCTTTTATTTGATTTAAATTAACATGGTGCAGCACTCATTTCAGTCATAGGCGATTGCTTATCCGGCATACCCCAAATCTCCTCGGCATACGCAATATTTTACTCAATCTCTCAACATCTTACTCTCATTCTCTCTCTCGGGACGGTAGAAAATGCGACGTAAACAAAAATATGCACGTTCCACGACAACAAGATGCCAGATGGTATTATTCATAATCATTTTTATTTGGTTGAGAAGATATATTTACTCATCCAAATTTCTTCCAAACACTTAAAAACAATATCTTTTCCACCTTTTGAAATCGAGAGAATTATAAATAACATGATACGTTGACGCTGTATTAGACAGTTTTTCTATTAACGATGAAGGATTATCTTCATACTAAAATAAGACTTATGGCCTTTTGGCAGCACTGTACAGCTAGAAGTTCTTGGGCCGAGGTGATTCTTTGTTCGGTTTGAGGATACTTTTTTAAATGTATTCCAATATGTTTATATAAGATCTAGTGATACGAACAATTAGAAAAGATTGAAGTGCGTGAGTTTAGCATTATTGTGTGGTGATAAACAGCCTGAAGCAATGGTTGTATCGAGCACTGTGACGATTTTCAGGTAGGTGTTTATTTGATGATACCGTTTTGTAAAAGTGGAAAGAATCACTCCGGCTCAGTGGTGTTGCAACGAAGAGCAAAAGTTTGAAATCTACATTTTTATTTTCTATAATTGGATCGATTAGGAGTGAAATAAATGGTTGAAAAATATTGAGTATTGTGCGAGATAAATAGGAGACTTTTTCAAAATGATCAATCATAAACCTACGGCTACTAAACAGTATAAATCATTAGCTGCAGTGAGCCAGGAATGGGGTCCATAGGCCCAAGTAGTGATTTACCAATAGGCCCAAGTAGTTATTTACTATTTGTTTTTTTTCAAAGGATGCATTTTCCGGCAAATGGCAAAAGAAGATACGACTCCTTTTTTTCAAACAGGGATCGTTCAAAATTACGTCCATCGTTTTTCGGCATTTTCAACCCCTCCCCCTCCTGTCACAAACTGTCGCAAATAATTGGCGTCCCCTTCCGCGGTACGTACATGTCTCATTTATATTTTAGCGATTACTGTGGTTTATCTTTTTCGTACACTATTTTCACAATAACATAGTGAGTTATGTTCCTTACTAACAGTTTGAATGTTTTTAAAATGCAAGTTGTTTCTAAAATGCTTTCAGTATTTTTTTCTTGTGGACGGACGTCACATAAGACGAACCCCCCTCCCTCCCCCTGTCACAAACTGTCACAAAACTCTGACCCCCCTCCCCCCCTCAAACCTTGGACGTAATTTTTGAACGGCCCCACACATTCGATTCTGTTTTTACACGATTTTCATTTTCTCAATTTTCCACTCACCCTAAAGGCTTAACGCATATTAATTATCATGTGATTTTTCTTTGATTTATTCGGGATTTTTGGAAACATGATCGAAGATTTTGGTGGTACACGATCAAAAATACGAGCGAAAAAAAACTGTAAAAACAGAATCCTGTGTAATGCATTTGTCAGGCATAACACAAGGAAGAATATGCATGGTTCCTATTCTCAATTTATGCCTTATTCAGTTCACGGAAAGGCATGATATAATTCCGAGTTCAGTGCGTGATTTCTCTTGTTTCGGACTGCAGAACGATCGCGCGATCGGCCGAAATATTTGGTCTGCATTGCGCGACCGGTAATACAAATCAGGTCATTGCGTGATTTCTCTTATTTCGGACTGCAGAACGATGACGCGATCGGCCGAAATATTTGTTCTGCATTGCGCGGCCGGTAATAAGAGTAGCTATCGAACAAGTAAGTACAGTGCGTGTTTTAGTCGTCGGAAATAAATAAAGTACCGTGCAAACCCAAACTTCGGACGCTCAAGCACTTTCTGATGTACAATCATCCTGTTCACTCACATTTTAAATCACACCGTTTAAATCACCATTGCAATCACTAAGTACAGTATTCATCTTTTAACTACGTATTTAATTTGTGCAAGATATTGCGAAGAATGTTTGCAATTTATGAAAATGTCCGGCTTCTGTTTGATTCAAACTTCGGACACCGGTGAGGTTGTATTCATATTTCGGACACAAAGATTCAAACTTCGGACACCTGATTACACCGTACCGGGAAGAATAATTGAAAACAATTTTCACTGCACAGTTCAGACTGCCTTTCAATCATTTCAGCGCATTGTTTTAACATGTCTTATTAAAATGTAACTATACTAAAACAAGCGAAAACTATTAGTCTTTCCGATCCAGCTTCACGAAACATTTCGATGAAATATTTCAGAAAATTTCCCATACGAATTGAAGCGTCCGAAGTTTGAGTGTGTCCGAATTTTGATTATCCACGGTATCTATCTTGTGTTCGGTGGCTCATGCGCATGTCGCGCGCGATCGAAAAAAGCGAGTTCTTCAATGGTTTTGCTGTAGCCATCGAGCAAGTGAGTACAGAGTGCTGCGCTTCCGTGCGGTCGTCCAAAACGCGAATCTCCTTAGCTTTCATATGCCACCGGGCGTGCATGTTTTCTAACTTTTAACTCGTAGGGTAATTCGCCAAATGTTGAACGGCTAGTTTCTACGCCTAATGTTGAACGCAAGTGAATTTCTTATGGGAGTTCAACAATAGGCGAAGAAATTAGCCGTTCAACATTTGGCGGTTTCTATTAGTGTCATTTCCCATCCCATAGATCGCATCGCTTACCAAAGTGAATCCAGATAAATTATCCTTTGTAACTAAGACGATATCCTATCCCAAGACAATCATGGAGATGCAGATATATACTCGGTCTCTAGTAGCAACGAGAGTCGGACTAACAATCCTTAGAGGCAAGGGATGATGGTTTTCCTTCATTCAGAGGATGCATTCGCCCGGCAGTCACGATAGCAAATGAAGGCTCCACCCCTGTATCCCGAATACCATTACCACGAAGCCACTACCCCGAATATATCGTACTTAGAGTTACTTGGAGAAAAGGAATAAAGGTTGTGTTTTTCCAACATTTTCTACTTTTCGTCTAATCATTTTAAATTATCATTCTACGCCATTATTATCTGAGAAAGTTAAGTTACGAAAGTTAAAGTACGAAATTATGTAAATGATGAGATAACACCTTCTTTCAAGGTGTACAGTGGAAATAATCCCTTCTTTAACCTTTTGTCTGTGCTCTGGGGTCAATATGACCCCAGGCCACTTAGTGGCTGCCATTTTTTAGTTTACAACCGATTCTCCTAATTTTTGGTAGTTTGGTGAAACTCGCCGAGATCTGTCTCCTATGTGCAAATTCGCTTAAAAATCTTGAAAATATGCGCTACAGTGTCCTTTTTCAAAAACTTACGTTGTCTGTGCTCTGGGGTCAAATTATTTAAATTGAAATGCTATAACTTTTTTAATGTTTGGCCAATTTTGGATTTTTGGAGCTGTTTCGAAAGATAATTTAATCATCTTTCAGGTCGTTACCAAAGATTGACTATAGGTGGGCGGGTACATCGCGGGGAGGGGTTTTTGTAAAAAAGGGTACAAAAACAGTGATTTTTCATGCTTATTTTATTATATCTGAAAATCCTACCCATTTTGAACTGCACCTTTTCAAAAAGGTTATGCAGGAAGGCATCTGCTTTGACATGAGGCATTGATTAGTTTAGCGCTTGGTCGCTAGGTGGCGGTATATTTGAATTCATTATTTTACACTACTCAAGTAACTCCGATATATGGAATTTTCCTCATTGTAAATATTCTTATCGCACAATTTTGAAATTTGTAAAGATGACGTCTGTAACAAAGTTCGTCTGGTGGCAATAGACTGTCATTTGACGGAATAAATAATAAGGAAATTTACAAATAGGCGGCGCTAGTGTACTTGCAATATTCTTGCATATATGAAATATTGCTTTAGCTTGAGATCCCTCATACCTACACCAAAGTTGTATTCGGCAACATTGTTCAGGATGTCTAGAACTACAAAGCGGTGCTCAATATAATGAGCACTTCTTCTCATTTTTTAATTTGCGCGATAAGAATATATACACTGAGGAGAATTCTATATATCGGAATATCTTGAGTAGTCTAAAATAATGAATTCAAATATACCACCACCTGGCGGTCGAGTTCTAAACTTATCAACGCCTCATGCCAAAACACATGCCTTCCTGCATAGCCTTTTTAAAAATGTTGCAGTTCAAAATGGGTAGGATTTTCAGATATAAGTAAAATTATCATGAAAAAACACTGTTTTTGTACCCTTGTTTACTAAAACCCCTCCCCGCGATGTACCCGCCCACCTATAGTCAATCTTTGGTAACGACCTGAAAGATGATTAAATTATCTTTCGAAAAAGCCCATAAAATCCAAAATTGTCCAAACAATAAAAAGTTATAGCAATTTCAATTTGGGGTCAATTTGACCCCAGAGCACAGACAACATAATTTTTTTTGAGCACAGACAGAAGGTTAAATGAACGGTAACAGTTTAAGGCAAACAGAGGAGGTAATGCCTTTTTCAAATGAACGCATTTGCTCGGTTGAATGCGAACAGAGATGATAATGCCTTCTTTTAATGAACGCATTTGCTCAACATAAGGCAAACAGAGGATAATGGTTCAAGGCAAACAAAGTTGATTATGCCTTCTTAGAAAGAACGCATTTGCGCGGTATAAGGCGAACATAGGAGATAATGCCTTCTTTAAATGAAAAGCGTTGGGCCGGTTTAAAGCTGAGAGTTGATAATGCTTTCGTTTAATGAACGCAAATGCACCCACCATAGTAGCACAGTTCAGATCGATTTAGTTGTAGCAAATCCAATGTGACAAGATTTAGTCGTATATGATATGTGACAAGTATGTTACTCGGGCGATATAAAGCGAACAGAATTGATGACGCTTTTTACAAATGAACGCGTTTGCCAGATATAAGGCGAACAGAGTTGGTAATACCTTCTTTTAAGGAACGCATTTGCCCGATATAAGGCGAACATAGGAGATAATGCCTTCTTTAAATTAACGCTTTTACTCGGTTTAATGTGAACAGAGATTATATTGCCTTGTTTTGATGAATGCTTTTGCCCGATTTGAGGCAAACACAAGAGATGATGCCTTCTTTTAATAAGCGCATATGCTCGGTTTAAAGCGATCAGAGCTAAAAATGCCAGCTATAAAAAAACGCGTTTGTCCGGTATGAGGCGAACAGAAGAAAACACCTACTTTAAATGATCGTGTTTGCAAGGTATGGCGAGGTATGTTCCTTTCCACGGGAGGAATAAGCATTTTCGACGACCAGAAGAGATCCGCTCGTTCTAGGGTCTTGTCGCCACGCCCTTCTTGTCACAGTAAGGTTTATCGCCGGCAAAGACGGTTCGCCGGCGAGCCGTCTCAAGCTCAGTCGACGCGAAATTTCCTCCAGCTCCTGCATTGAGCATGAGAACGTACTGCGAAATTTTCACCTCAGCTTTAACAGTATTTACACATGATATGTAACGGGACTTTTTGGAACGATAATTATTCGTTCTATACTGTTTTCGAACAGTTCTAGTTTGATGAAACGAATCGCGTGTCCAACACGGTGAACCTTGTAAAAGGACTATCGGATCGAAAAATAAGTTCGGATCTACAATAAAAAATCACATAAAAGTGTGTAATTTACTCGACTGGAGTCGCACTGCTAACAAGTAATAATCATTCACATGAATTATAAATAAATTCAGGCATTTGCACGGCTCAAGGAAAGGATGCATTTGTCCAGCAGAAGCCAGAGAGGATATCTCGCTTAACTTTTCAAAAGGACCTAAGTAACATTTCATGATTTAATTCGAATAGCGCAATTAACAGAACAACATGAAAGCTATCGATTGCAGTACTCATATTAATTCATGAAAAAATGTTACTTAGGTCCTTTGAAAAGTTAAGCGAGATATGACTCCTTCTTTCAATTCAAGCATTTGGTTCGCTCTGTTCAATGCAAGGGGAGATATGAAACTTTCTTAGAAACCGTTGGCTAATAAAAAGGTGAAATACGCAAGTTTTCTGGCTTTCCCTTACATGAAAGACAAAACAAGCCACCAATGTCAATTTATTTTAATGCTGATCTATCTTGCTGGTAGTTTAGTCAACATTCGAAATGGTCCCGTTTTGACAGGGACCTTCTTTATTCTTAATTTGTCACGCCGTACACTTCATGTTCTTCTTCAATGGAACTACATTCCATCTGGAACTTGGCCTGCTTTTAAACTTAGTGTTTCATTAGAATTTCCTCATTTATTATTTGAAAGCTTTTCTATGCCCGCTATTGCATGAGTGTGTATTTTGTGTGGCAAGTACAATGGATACACTATGCCCAGGGTGTCGAAAATGTTTCCAACCCGAAAACATCCTAGACCGGACCGAGAATCGAACTCGCCATCTCCGGATTGGCAATCCTACGCCTTTGCTCGCAATCGAACTTTAGACTTTTCAAATGATATTGGAGTGAATCAACTTCATGTCCATGACATTTTGCAGGCCCTACGTAGTTTAGATGCTTCGAAAGGTCCTGGTCCTGATGGAATCCCTCCTATATTTATGAAAACCCTAGCAGTGGAACTAACCACTCCATTATTTTGGCTATTTAACCTGCCACTAGAATCAGGAAAATTCCCAAATATATGGAAAAACTCATTTTTGATACCCATTTTCAAATCTGGGAAAAAACAGGCATACGTAATTATCGTGGAATAGCCATTATCTCTTGCATTCCAAAACTTTTTGAGGCCAGAGTAAACGAAAAATTATTCAAACAAGTAAAAACCGAATAATAACAGACACTCAGCATGGCTTCTTTAAAGGGCGTTCAAGCTCAACTAATCTTCTTGAATTTGTTGACTATACCCTGAATGCAATGGATAAAGGAAACCATGTAGAAGCTCTTTATACTGACTTCAGTAAAGCATTTGATCGATATATACCCTGTGACCGTTCATTTTCGGGTCACAATTAAATGTTTGATGGGAAGGCCAGTTAGTGGTTTAGCCCGAATAAAACATTGTTATAAATGTGTTGTGTTGTTGTAAATGTCTGAATATTCAATAAATGTCTGTCTCCACTCTTTGTAGTGTTTGAGTGATATTTATTTTGTGTTCAGTAGCTTTTGGTTGATGTCTTCAGATTTATTATTTATTTTGTTCGTTTCTTTTACTCCGACTTTAGTTTATTTATTTATTTATTTATTTATTTATTTATTTATTTATTTATTTATTTATTTATTTATTTATTTTTTCATTAATTTATTTATTTATTTTTATTTATTTATATATCAATTTTTCTGTTCACATAGTTTTCTTTATTTACTTATTTTGTGCATTTGATTATTTCTTTACTTATTTATTCATCCATATTTTATTTATTCAATTGCTTATTCATTTATTTGTAATTTTTATTAATTATTGTGCGGAAACAAGTGTTAGGGTATTTTTAATTGTTAAGGCTTAGCATGCAGCCAGTGTCGGAGTAAACAGGTAAATTAGTATAGGATATCAACCAAAATATTTTATAGTGTAAGGTTCCTGTTAGTGTTCGTGTATTCATCATCGCTACTACTATCATGATCATCTTCTTGGCCGCCATCATCATTGGAAATTGCCGGCATGAAATTAAGGAGGAGGGAATGATATAAAAAGGGATCTCCCAATAGGGTCGGTCTCTTGTATAATTTAAAGTCCGGAGGAGTGAAGTTAGAGTGTCGGTACGCGGGATAGTTCGTCAACATACTACCCGCGATAGTTCCAAAAGTTTTAAAAAGAAAGAACTGTCAAAAGTTTATAAAATTAAAACTTACAATCTAAAATTAAAACGAAAAAGGTGTGATAGAACCTATAGTTAAAAAAAAATCACAGTTTAAAATACCATTAAAAGGTTTCACCTATAGTTAAACTAAATCTAAAGTACGGATCATCGTGATATCACCACTAACGGTTGGAAAAGTGCACCAAGTATTTTAAAGTTAATTCTGACCGCGCTAGTCTCTCGATGATTATAAAACCGTACTTTGGAATCAAGCGAGCAAGTGGTGAACAGTAGACTGCAGTGTAAGAAGTGGCTAGCCGGAAAGTAGTGTGAATGAAGAACAATGGTATCTGACAAATCTGTGGCTTTCCGGCCTCTATGGGGTGCAAGCTCGCTTGATTAGCCACTATGTGAAAACGCGCGCGAAATTGCACCACTCCCCGGACAGGGACTTTGGCCTCCGTCACCATAGGCCACACCGACACGTGAACGCTCTCTAGCCGAGAATTAATAGAAGTGATTCCCTGTGAGTAAGCCAAGAAGACCCTAAGAAGAAGAAGAATAGCTGTTTCGAGTTTCTGTGGAGGAGTCGTCCGGTAGGCATGCAAGCGATTCCTGCGTCGGCCGCAACGGTCGGCTCTCGAAAGAAAAAAAATTGATAATTCAAATTAAAAGTTTTTTGAGTCAATCCATTGAAATTAGCTTTAATAAATTTGTATGGCCTGCTAAATTCTAACTGTAGTTGTTTCACATTAATTGTTTAAAAGAAATCTTGTTCTCCGCCATTTTGTTCTGTATAGTCCGCCTTGCCACCAATTATAAGGGAAGAATATCCGGGAGAATCGAAGTGAAAACGACCCTGAAGAGAAACCGTGTTGAGGACCACTGCTCCTATGGTGATACCATTACAGGGGTTCTCAACCGGTTTCCTAAAGTTTCACTTAGTATCAATTGGCGCTCAACGTTAAAAATTTATGAGTAAAAAAAAGTGTTTTCTTTCAAGGCCTGAAATAAAACCCTTTTTTTAATCGGTCTCCCGGAGAATTTCAATTAGTTAAATTAATTTCAATAATCGCGTGGTCGTCAGGTGGAATAAGTGGACACAAATTTGTTCTCAAAGATTGAAAAATTGAGGATTGTTGCGAGTGATGATAACCCAATACGTAAATGCTACATGTTTCAAGTGTTGAGTTGAGTTGCAAATTAAAAATTCAAGCCACTTTATTGTTGAGTACTGTATCTGGAACTTCGTCAATTTCAAGTGTTACAAGTTGTCAACTTGCAATAAATTCTTATTTTTTCTATTTTCAATGTAAATAGTGTGTTAAATTATATTATTTTCGTATTTATCAAAAGGAAACAACAGTGTTAGTCTACTTTATTTGTGTTTTTTTGTGTTTCCTGTGATATATTTATTCAGATGCTTTTTATTTAATTATTTATTATAGTGTAAACATATTTCTGCATATTTATTTTTGTTGTTTATAGATTTATTTATTTATTAGATACGTTTATTTACAACTTATTTATTTATTTATTACAGATTTATTTATTTACACTTATTATTTATTGCAAAATTTATTTTTTCATATTTAATAAATAAAACAAAAATGGCTTTTGCTTGTCCTACTTTTGACCAAGCTAGCGAACTACTAATTGGATGGTATCATAGCATGCAAGTAGACTTTCTTGAAGTTGATGAACTCGGTTGGGAGCTTGAATCTCGATCAATTGCAATAGACGACAATCTGAGTTTGACTCAGAAAGAAAATGGCTACGAGACAGTCTCAAGAAAGAGAAGGAAACGTCAGGTACTGGTACAGTAGGTGTTGTAAAAGGTGAGGTGAAACAGGAAATCAAGACATGCATGAAGAAATTCACCGAACTGAAAACAAAATGGGGAATGATAAGCAGTGAAAATGATAGGGAGTTGTATCTTGCTCGTTTACTCCACGTGGGAGCTCGTATAGTAGTGATTTTGAGCTCAGCTAAAGACTCACCAAATCTCCACAGCAATCTACAAAATGTGCTGGTAGAGTTGGTGAGTATTCTTCAGCCAGAGTGCACTAAATCACTTCACAATAAGTCAACGATAGTAACTGAGAATTTAGAAGGGAGTGAGGAATGTTTTGATACAACGCAGGTGGGTGAAAAAGATCCAGACGAAACACAGAACACATCGACTCGTCGTATGACTGTTTTAAGTCAAGACGATCTAGACTGGATTCACTCCCTGCAGGCCAGAATCGCAGATCTTGAATTTGAGCTACAGCGCAGGAACGGAAGGGATGTGGGAACTCAAACTTCGCTTGAGAGTGATATGCCTTTAGAACATTCCAGAGGAAATAACCCAAATCCCATCCACCATCTTAGTTCATTCTCCTGGCCTCATTCACACCCTCAAATTCCTTTTCCATCAGTTAATCATTGTGGTCAAAATCATAGGACAGCATCGCTAGAAACTAGCTCTGCCAATACTTTTAACCATGCTCCTATGAACACAACATTCCCGATTTCCAATAATCCAGATCTCAACAGACCAGCAATTAGTTCCCTTCACCCCCAGTTTGCACAAACAACACAAGCTGTTCCTAGCCAACCTCGATTTCCTAATCCCTATCCTGTGCATCAATATTCAGGGCCATACCAAACTCGCCACACTCTGCCAGTTTCCAAGTGGAACATAGCGAAGTACAGTGGGGATGACCAAGGTCTGAAATTGAATGAGTTCCTGGAGCATGTTCAGGCATTATCGCAAGCGGAGTGTATTTCGGAAAGAGAGTTGTTCGAGTCTGCGGTACACTTGTTCACTGGATCAGCGTTGAAATGGTACATGTCCCAGCGTTCCACTGGTCGGCTCATGAACTGGGAACATCTCGTTTTCGAACTACGTAGAACGTACATGCATCCTGATCTTGACGCTCTGATTAAGATGAAAGTCTATCAGAGACGTCAACAGAAATACGAGTCGTTCCACGAATTCTATTTCGAGATGGAGAAGCTATTTCGCACGATGAGTAGTCAAATTTCGGACGTGGAAAAGATGCAAATTCTTCAACAAAATATGAGGATGGATTACAAGCGACAGATGACCTTCCTCCCTATCGCTGACTTGGAGACCCTAGTAGCGGCTGGTCAGAAACTCGACGCTTTGAACTTTTCCGCTTACAACAAAGTCTTCGGCACGGAGAAAACCGTTCAAGCGGTAAGCAACAAAGAAACAGGAGGGAAAAAGAAACAAAAGAGCGTGTCCGACCAGCCTGAATCTCATGGATCCAGTCAGACAGCGAGCGTCGGGTCTTCGGTACCGTTTAACCCAAACAGGAACAATAGCGGTCCATCCAATCCTCCATATATCTCTACCACCAAGCCCCAACGTCCAAACAATCAGCACGCTGAGTCTTCAAATGCTCAAATGCGGAATATCGCTTCTAGCTCCCCCGTAGCAGGATCGTCCAGGGCACAGCAACGTCCATCACTTACTCTGGAGGAGGTAGTGAATAACCATTCTCCTCCACCGGATAACACCTGCTACAATTGTGGTAGATTCGGCCATCACACGGTTATGTGTAGACAACCCCGTGGAACTTTCTGTAGTACGTGTGGTCTTCGAGGTTTCCCTACGGACTTCTGCCCGTATTGTTTAAAAAACGGGCCGGCCGCGAACCAAAATCGCCGTCCGCAAGGTCCACAAGCGTAAATCTTCCCCATTCTAACCATGCGCGTACTCCACCGTTTTTCTGGGAGTCCGCTTCACCCAATCTGTACGCAGATACCACCGATGTTTGCCAAATCACATACCCATACGAAGGCGATAGCCGTCCGTATGTGTCAGTCCGAATTTATGGTCTCCACATCCACGCATTGCTTGATAGCGGTAGCAATTTCACGATAATAAGTGAGAAAGTCTACACGAAATTGAATGTCAAGCGTCTTCATAAACCCCCTCGCAGCATTTCGCTTCGATCCGCAAGTGGAGATCAACTGCAAATACTCGGTCAAGCACAGCTTCCATTTTTTGTTCATGGTAAAGTACGTATTGTTCCTACTCTCGTGGTCGCAAATCTCTCCGTCGACTGCATATGTGGAATGGACTTCTGGAGGAAGTTCCATATCCAACCCACCATGCTGTCGAATGAACAAGATGCGATCGTTGCCACTCTTGAACAGTGTTCAAATGATCCCGCTCTATCTGAAGAGGAGAGGCGGTTAATCGAAGAAGTAAAGAAGAAATTTCTTCCTGCTCGAGAAGGCAGTCTAACTCTCACTCCACTAGCTCAACACACGATAGTTCTGAAAGAGGAATGGAAAAATCAACCACCGGTTCGGCAGTTTCCGTATTGCATGTCGCCTAAAACCCAAGAGCTGGTGGCGGTCGAACTGCAAAGGCTGCTAGACATTGGAATCCTCGAGAGGAGCAATTCGGATTGGTCCCTAAATTGCGTTCCAGTAATCAAACCAAATAAGGTAAGGCTTTGCTTAGACGCGCGCAGAATCAATGAGCGAACTGTGCGTGATGCATACCCTTTGCCTCACCCTGGACGTATTCTTGGCCAACTCCCAAAAGCGAAATTTCTTTCGACGATCGATCTTTCCGAGGCCTTCCTACAGGTCCCTCTCGATCCACAATCGAGAAAATACACGGCGTTCAGTGTGCAGGGCAAAGGGTTGTTCCAGTATACCAGAATGCCATTTGGTCTCATAAATAGTCCCGCCACTCTGGCTCGACTAATGGATAGCGTTCTTGGCCATGGTATTCTGGAACCTTACGTTTTTGTGTACCTCGACGATATCGTCGTTGTCACAGAAACGTTTGAGCATCACGTACAGCTCCTCACTGAAATTGCACGTCGTCTAAGCCAAGCCAACCTAAGCATCAATCTGGAGAAGTCTCGCTTCGTAGTCTCTGAGGTCCCATTCCTAGGATATCTGTTGAGCACTAACGGTCTGCGAACTAATCCAGACAAAATACGCCCCATCGTCGAATATGAGCGACCAACAACAATCACTAAGCTCCGGAGATTCCTAGGAATGGTGAACTACTACCGGAGATTCATCGCGGACTTCAGCGGACTAACTTCTCCATTGAGTGATTTACTCCAAACCAAATCAAAGGTGATTCATTGGAACGAGGCCGCCGAAGAAGCCTTTTGTAAAATCAAAGAGCTCCTTATCTCCTCGCCGATTCTGGGAAGTCCGGATTTTACGAAGGAGTTTGTTATACAAACCGACGCAAGTGACGTCGCTGTAGCGGGAATTCTTACGCAGCAACATGACGGCGGCGAGCGAGTCATCGCATACTTCTCGCACAAACTCACAACGCCGCAAAAGAATTACCATGCCGCCGAAAAGGAAGCACTTGCCGCGATCCTGGCAATTGATGCGTTCCGCGGCTATATCGAGGGTACCATTTCACCTTAGTCACGGATTCTTCTGCGCTGACTCACATTTTGAAAACCAAATGGAAAGTAGGGTCCAGATGCAGTCGATGGTCGTTGAATCTGCAACAGTTCGATATGACTGTAATACATCGCAAAGGCAAAGACAATGTCGTTGCTGACGCGTTATCCAGAAGTCTAATTGCCGCAGTAGATTCCATCGATTCGCTCTGGTACTCCACCATGGTGGACAAAGTTTTGAGTCAGCCAGAAGATTACGTGGACTTTAAGGTTGAAAACGATCGTTTATTTAAGTTCGTCTCCGTGTGCGATTACCCGTGCGATTCCCGTTTCGAGTGGAAAATAGTTCCCCAAAAGCCGGAAATTCCCGATATACTAAACGACTGCCACGACTCTTGTTTTCATCCAGGATATGAGCGAACTCTTTCCAGAATCCGTCAAAGGTACTATTGGCCAAAGATGGCTGGAGAAATTCGTACATACGTCCAGCAGTGCGGGATTTGTAAAGAGGTAAAACCCTCTTCACGACCGCTTGCACCCGAGATGGGCAATATGAGAATGGCTAGTCGTCCGTGGCAGATCATTTCCGCTGACTATGTCGGTCCACTCCCGCGAAGTCGCAAAGGAAATCAGCACACCCTTGTAGTGGCCGACTATTTTTCAAAGTGGGTGCTGATCCAACCAGTCCGAAGCATCAGCAGTTCGAGTCTCTGCACTATCCTCAAAGAGCAGTGGATCCTCCGAAACTCGGCGCCGGAGATAATGATCACCGATAACGGTAGCTGTTTTACCTCTAAGGAGTTCAAAGGGCTCCTGGACCAGTTCCAAATCACGCATTGGCTCAATTCCAGGTACCATTCCCAGGCGAATCCTGTGGAAAGAGTAAATCGTACGATTAACGGTGCCATCCGCACCTACGTGAAAGAGGACCAACGGCTCTGGGATACTCGAACTGCTGAAATAGAGATGCTGCTCAATACAAGTGTGCACGCTTCGACTGGTTTCACCCCTTTCTTCGTCACGCACGGACACGAGCTTTCGGAGTCTGGAATCGATCACAAAATGACACGTCACGAAAACAATCTCACGTCCGATGAGCAAAACGAGCGTAGAAAAAAAATGTTTACCAGAATCTACGAGTTAGTCAGCCAAAACTTGGTAAAAGCACATCAAGCATCTCGTCAACATTATAATCTACGTCATCGTTCATTCGCTAAGTCGTTCGCAGAAGGTCAATTCGTGTATCGTAGAAATATGAAGATCTCCAATGCTGCAGAGCACTACAACTCAAAATACGGCCCACAATTTCTTCCCTGTCGCGTTAAAAACAAAATTGGCTCGTCCTCTTATGAGTTGGAGGACATGAACGGTAAAAATCTAGGTATCTGGCCTGCGGCCCATCTCAAACCAGGATAATTGCATAGTTGCATAGTAAACAAATCGGTTGACTAAATTTTCACTGTCTGTTTTTTTTTCGAATACTACGAGCGAGTAAAACGAGTATAGTAGCCTACATTATTTGATTTCCACTATAATCTCCAAAATAGCCGTGTCAGAAGTACCTAAAATACAAAAAGAAATTAATTAATAGAGTAATATAAACCACAAAAACTAGAAAAATATCCATAAGCATTAGTGTCTCGTCAGTTGTCTCGTCTGTTTAGCCATCGTCATTGTTGTTGAGTTCATCAACAATTGCCGAAACACCAATACAAGAACAAGCGGGATATACGGTAAAAGCGTATAACCCAGTATCCATGTCGGACTTTTCAGTGGATACACCTTAATAGGAATTATACTATTCCCCGTAATTTCTACCCTTTATCACTTGCGAAAGCAAGCGAATACTCAGAAATTACGATCTGAGTGGGTATAATTCCATTTGAAAAATAGTCATAGTCACTCTATCCTAGGAGAGTGACGATATGACAAACTAATTATAGGGCGCCCTACCATCGTAAGATAGTTTATAATGCTAGATAATAAGGCAAGCTTGAATGAAAACTTGAGTGAATGAATGAGAGAGTGTGAATGAGTTGGTGGAGTATGAATGGGATGACTGAATGAATTTGAATGAATGAGGTAGTGTAATAAGTGTTTATTGTCCAAGGCGAAGCTTGTGACGGAAAATTTTGAAAGAGACGTTGCTGAAAGTTTGGTCTCAACAGTAATTTAAAATCAGCAAAAAGTTGAGGTGAGAATTTTTAGTTTGTAGTTGAACTCAACAACTGGGACGGTAGCCTATAAACGCATTTAATCTGACGCACAATAGAACAATCACTCCATTCAATCGAAGCAACTCAAATCCACTATTCCTCTGACTTTGACAATTCCCTGGTGCTACCCGCGAAAACGGTGGACAGACTCACTCTACTAGATTCATGCAATTTTGTTGAAAAGAGTTCCTCTGGATTCCACGACAAATCATTCAACTAATTGAATCTGAATCTGGTAGAGCAGTAGTCGCATCCGATGGACAGGCTCACTGTACTAGAATCAAATAATTCATCGAACAGAGCTCCTCTGCCCCGCACGAAAAATCATTCGATGAATTGTAACTGATTCTGGTAGAGCAGTAGTCGCATCTCGTGAGGATAGCCCAGGAAGAAAAAAAACACTTTGTTTTTTTTTACCCCGACTCCGGGAAGATTGTGACCGTTCATTTTCGGGTCACAATTAAATATTTGGTGGGAAGGCCAGTTAGTGGTTTAGCCCAAATAAAACATTGTTATAAATGTCTTGTGTTGTTGTAAATGTCTGAATATTCAATAAATGTCTGTCTCCACTTTTTGTAGTGTTTGAGTGATATTTATTTTGTGTTCAGTAGCTTTTGGTTGATGTCTTCAGATTTATTATTTATTTTGTTCGTTTCTTTTACTCCGACTTTAGTTTATTTATTTATTTATTTATTTATTTATTTATTTATTTATTTATTTATTTATTTATTTATTAATTTATTTATTTATTTTTATTTATTTATATATCAATTTTTCTGTTCACATAGTTTTCTTTATTTACTTATTTTGTGCATTTGATTATTTCTTTACTTATTTATTCATCCATATTTTATTTATTCAATTGCTTATTCATTTATTTGTAATTTTTATTAATTATTGTGCGGAAACAAGTGTTAGGGTATTTTTAATTGTTATGGCTTAGCATGCAGCCAGTGTCGGAGTAAACAGGTAAATTAGTATAGGATATCAACCAAAATATTTTATAGTGTAAGGTTCCTGTTAGTGTTCGTGTATTCATCATCGCTACTACTATCATGATCATCTTCTTGGCCGCCATCATCATCGTCTGAAATTGCCACGTCATGGGCATGAAATTAAGGAGGAGGAATGATATAAAGGGATCTCCCAATAGGGTCGGTCTCTTGTATAATTTAAAGTCCGGAGGAGTGAAGTTAGAGTGTCGGTACGCGGGATAGTTCGTCAACATACTACCCGCGATAGTTCCAAAAGTTTTAAAAAGAAAGAACTGTCAAAAGTTTATAAAATTAAAACTTACAATCTAAAATTAAAACGAAAAAGGTGTGATAGAACCTATAGTTAAAAACAAAATCCACAGTTTAAAATACCATTAAAAGGTTTCACCTATAGTTAAACTAAATCTAAAGTACGGATCATCGTGATATCACCACTAACGGTTGGAAAAGTGCACCAAGTATTTTAAAGTTAATTCTGACCGCGCTAGTCTCTCGATGATTATAAAACCGTACTTTGGAATCAAGCGAGCAAGTGGTGAACAGTAGACTGCAGTGTAAGAAGTGGCTAGCCGGAAAGTAGTGTGAATGAAGAACAATGGTATCTGACAAATCTGTGGCTTTCCGGCCTCTATGGGGTGCAAGCTCGCTTGATTAGCCACTATGTGAAAACGCGCGCGAAATTGCACCACTCCCCGGACAGGGACTTTGGCCTCCGTCACCATAGGCCACACCGACACGTGAACGCTCTCTAGCCGAGAATTAATAGAAGTGATTCCCTGAGTAAGCCAAGAAGACCCTAAGAAGAAGAAGAATAGCAGTTTCGAGTTTCTGTGGAGGAGTCGTCCAGTATGCATGCCAACGATTCCTGCATCGGCCGCAACGGTGAGCTCACGAAAGAAAAAAATTGATAATTCAAATTAAAAGTTTTTTTGAGTCAATCCATTGAAATTAGCTTTAATAAATTTGTATGGCCTGCTAAATTCTAACTGTAGTTGTTTCACGTTAATTGTTTAAACGAAATCTTGCTCTCCGCCATTTTGTTCTGTATAGTCCGCCTTGCCACCAATTATAGGAAGAAATATCCGGGAGAATCGAGTTGGAAAACGACCCTGAAGTGAAACCGTGTTGAGGACCACTGCTCCTATGGTAATACCGTTACAGGGGTTCTCAACCGGTTTCCATAAAGTTTCACTAAGTATCAACCCATGCTTCTATTCAAATTGAAAAAAACTGGAATTGAGACGGGACTACTCAAATGGCTGGAATCCTACTTAACTGATCGCCAATTGATTATAAAATTTAACAACAATAGGTCAAAACCCATTCAAGCCACTTCCGGTGTCCCCCAGGGCTCTCATTTGGGGCCTCTATTATTCATAATGTAAACGACATTTCCTTCATTCTTGACAAACTAAAAGTGTTAAATTTATGCAGATGATATGAAGCTCTTTTTGGAAATAAGGAATAAAAATGACCTCAACATATTTCAGAACGAAATATGCACATTCTACGAATAGTGCAATAAAAGACTATTGCAACTGAATGTAAAAAATGTAACCTTATATCATTCAGCAGAAAAAAATAGCATAAAATCTCTCAATTGTATTAGGAAACCAGGTTGTAAAAGAATGCGATAGAGTTAGGAATTTAGGAATTATCTTAGACTCCAAACTAACGTTCATCGACCACTACAACACCATTATTCATAAAGCAAACAATATGATGGGTTTTATAAAACGTTTCTGCTATAACTTTCATGACCCATACACAATTAAAACACTATATATTGCATATGTAAGGTCGATACTGGAATATTGCAGCATTGTGTGGTCTCCATTTTAATTAAATGGCAAAATTAAACACTACTAAACCAAACTATTTTTATTTTTATACTCTATAATACCGTATTTATAGCATTAAGAAAATAAAGAAAAACATGTATATTGTATATGTACTAGTCTACGTCGGTTGACGAAATAAATAATTAAATAAAAGCAAGGCTACTGGAGACCCTACAATTCATGTATTGCTCATATGAAGGAAACCACGTAACTGAGTGGCTCAACAAACCGTACTTATCCATTACACAGCCCAAATCAAAATTATGCCAAATGACCATTACGCCAAACGACCTTATGCCAAACGACATTATGCTAAACGGTATTATGCCCAACAAGGTACAATCGAGGTAGGGTCTGGGTCATTTGGCATAAAGTCATTTGGCATAAAGGCAATTTGGCATAATGGACATTTGGCATAATTTTGAACTGCATGAAAAGAGTGGGAGTGGGCAAAAGAGTGGGCAAAAAGCAGAGAAGTGATGGGAGTAGATTTTCTCTATAGCATGATCCGCTGATGATGACCGAACATATTAGTAGGTCGAAACGTCCAGTAATTTGCTTAGTTTTAATTAATGTTCACCGAAAAAGCCGATGAAAATAATCTCACATGATTAGAACCGGTGATGATCTCTGTTAAACATCTACTTTTAAAGAACAAATCAAATCCTCCATTGCCATAATCCGAGCAAGCTCCTATTTTTAAAGAAGGGATCACATCCACCATGGCCTTAATCCGGGCATGCACCTATTTTTAAAGACCACCATCTTCCACCATTGCCACCATTGCCTTTATCCTGGCAAGCGCCTTCTTTTAAAGAAGGAATCACATCACCCATTGCCATGATTCATGCAAGCGCCTACCTCTAAAGAAGGGATCGCATCCACCATGACCTTAATCCGGGCAAGCGCCTACTTTTAAAGAAGAGATCATATCCTCCATTGCCATAATCCGGGCAAGCACCTACTTTTAAAGAAGGGATCACATCCTTCATTGCCCTAATACGGCCACACGCCTACTTTTAAAGAGGGGATTACATCCACCACTGCTCTAATCCGGGCATGCGCCTACTTTTGCATTGCAAATGCATTCTTTCCACGAGAGGATAATGTCTTTTTAATATTGTTATCGACGGGTGTTATATTTACTATTCCGGGGTGTTTCCCGCACCACTTAGTCACCATTTAGCGAACGCAAAGAAAAATTATGTCAAATGTCCGTTATGCCAAAAGACCCTCACTTTGACGTTGGTTACAATTAAGCCAAATGTCCGTTATGCCAAATAGCCTTCATGCCAAATGACTTTATACCAAATGGCCTTAGAGGTAGATTTAATTATTTTGATTATTTTTGATTGATGATTATTGATATTTGATTATTTGAGAATTATTTTCAATGTTGGAATAGCTGTCTTCTATTTTTTCGCGCTTTGGAAGGACGGTCTTGAAACCTTGTTTCTCAGAAGGAAGTGGAGAATTCAGAGACTTACCCTTCGTTATCCAGAGGTGAGCCAGCCAAGGGCTGAAAACCTCTTAAATAAAGACGATAATAATAACTTACCCTTCCTCTTGTTTTTAATAATGCTCATTGCTGAGCGTGGAGACGTAACCTTTCTAAGAGGTTTTTTTCCAGAACGGTGTCCCTGCAGGATTACCACCGCTTGTCGGAATTTTACTTCTGCAAACGGGTCCAACGTGAAACGAAGGCACGGGTCCAAGCAAAGATCGTAACGGGATCAGTAGGTACAAATAGCGCTGAGAAGCACTGTTGGAATTAAAATGGCTTCGGGTAGTATTAAAAACTTCCTTCAGCAAAGAGAAAAAAGAACTGCACAACACGAAAGTACTATGCGGTCTAAGATATTTATTAATTAAAAGATATTTAGTATCAAAACAGGGTGGCTACTACCTGGAAAAACCTGGAAAACCTGGAATTATCAGAGAATTTCTCCCCACCTGGAAAATACTTGGAATTATCAGGGAATGCCTGACATAATCAGGGAATTTGAATACCCGGTGATCATGAGTGAGAGATAAAAAGATTTTAAAAATATTTGAATAAATATACCAATCAAATCTATTGTAAATGTTGTGAAAGTTATGGGATCGTTGTTCCGCAAAACACCTTTTGCCATCTTCTAAGGAATTCCTGGAGAATTTCCGAAGCTATTCTTGGTAGAATCTTGGGATTTATTCGGGAAATCATTTAGGGATTGCTTTGTAAAATCTTTTGAGTATTCCCTCAGAAATTCTTTAGGAATATATTAAAAAAATACTAAATTAGTTAGGATTTTTCATAGCAATTCCTAGAGGAACTTCCAAAAGAAGTTCGGAATCAGTTTTCCAAAGAAGAATTATTCAAAGAAATCACTAAAAAAGTGTTCATAAGAATGATTAGTAAATTTCTAAATTATTTCTGAAGGAATTTCCAAGATAAAAATCGAAAAGAATTCCCGGAGGAATTTCAAATCGAATTTCCGGACGATTTTTCGTATGGTTTCTTTAAGAAATTCCCGAAAGGGAACCTGAAGGGATTAAAAAAAAGTGTTGAATGATTTGTGAAGGATTTTTGCTAATTCTTGAAATAATAGCCGAAGGATTCCCGAATGGATTTTTCAAAGGAGTTTCTAACGGTATTCTCGAAGAATTTCCAAAGAATTCTTAAAAACAAAATATCCGGAAAAACTCCTCCAGGTGTTTTCTAAAATTTTCCTTAAGATACTTCTGAATGAGTTCTTAAAAAATCTTAAGGAATTTCAAAAAAAAATATCCGAAGCATTTTCCGAACGTTTTCACAGTAAAGCAGTAATAGAACGCTAGTAGCGCTGTACCCATTGAAATTATTCTGCCAAAATATGCTTCAATAAGCGTAATAGCCTATTCAGATTATGATTAGATTATTTATCGTAATAAATATCGTGTTAAGCCCGCAGTCCACTGTTTGGCATAATGACAAATATTTGTCAAGTTGATCCGGACATCTATCAAACCGATTAGAAATCGACATGGATATAACAGTGTACTGATAGCTTTTAAGGCTGGTTTACAGTTCGGAAAACGTGTCCTGGGATTTGGTCTCCCATGTAATTTAAATGGGAGCGGGATTTGCGTTTCCCGTGACAGGAGCAGAAGTCTACACGAAAAAATATTTTCCTGAAGTGTAAACCCAATCGCGGGAAAAGTGTATGGTTAAAAATCCCATGTGTAGAGATGCAAATCCCGCGGGGGAACAATTCCGTTTGAATTCCGCACGGGAAATGTGTAATCTATGATGGAAATTTATTATGGGAAGAATTTAGTGAAGTGAATAGTGAAATGTGAGAAGTGTGAAGAGAAAACTAAGGAATGATAAGCGAGAAGTGAAAAAATGAGTGAGTAAGCAATAAGCAATGAGCAGTGAGAATAAGAAGTAAGAAGTGTAAAATTAGAAGTGAGAGTTGAGTAGTGTAATGAGTAGTGAAAATGAGGCGCGAGAAGTGAAGAGTATGAAGTGAGTTATAAAGAGTGAGAAAAGAAAAGTGAAAAGTGACTAATGAGAAGTGAAGAATTTTAAGTGAAAAAATGAGTTGTGAGAAGTGTACTGAATAGTAAAAAGTGGGAATTGAGAATGAGAAGTAAGAAGATTAAAGTGAGAAATGAGTACTAAGAAGTGAGAAGTAAAAAGTGAGCAGTGATAATTGAGAAATAGTGCATAGCGAGACTCCCTGTTACTCATTCACACTCACTCGCTCTAACTCATTCTCACTCACTCGCTCTAACTCATTCTCACTCACTTTCTCTCATTCACTCACTCAATCTCACTCATACACACACATTCTTACTCACTCGCTCAATCTCACTCACTCACTCACATTCACTCCAGAGTCACTCACTCACTTATTCACTCACTCAATCACTCACTAACTCTTTCTCACTCACTCACTCTCTCTCATTCACGTTCATTCATACACTCATTCTCACTCACTCACTCAACCTCACACACTTATTCGCACTTATTCACGATTTCTCACTCACTCACTTTCACTCAATCACTCGTTCACTCATTCACTCACTCTGACTTACTCACCCACTCTCACTTACTCATTTTCACTCACTCGCTCACTCACTCACTCCTCTTTCTCTCCCACTCAATCGCTCTCTCACACTCATTCTCTCCCTTTGTTTTGCTATATATTCCTCTTCTCGTTATCTTTCCAACTCTTGTATAAAGAAATCCGAGCCAAAACCCCGAAGTGTAAACTCAAGCACGGGCGAGGATACGTGGATATTCAAATCCAGAAGCAAAATCCTGAAGTGTAAACCCAATCACGGAAAATGTTTTGACAGTGGAGACTTATCGGCGGAAAATTTCCCCTGACAAAACCCGGAGCAAAATCCCGTAACAAATCCCGCGGACACGTTTTCCGAACTATAAACCAGCCTTTAAGCAAGAAGAAGCAAGAGTGAAATCAGCAGTGATTCAGTTTCATTCCAAATTGTCGACCACTATTCTAGTTTGCATCTGGAGCAAAATAGAACAAACATGTTGGTTTCTCCAGCAGTGTTCCATTCATGTTTTTCAAATTTTCAATTAAATGAAATCATTATGTTGCTGGTGCTGCCAAGAAAGTAATTGCAAAGTGGATTGATCCGTAGATAAACTGACGCATTCATACACCAAAACAATTGAAAAATATTTGAATCTCGTGATTCAATCGTGGTTCAAATCTGCAGAAAATAGAACGGAGCGTTATACCAGTTTTATTTTTTTGACATTTGACTGGTATTAAAAATGAATCTAGAACAACTGCTGAGAAAATCAATGTTCCAGATTCATATCCAAACTGACAGCCCTGATTTTACTAGAACGCTAGTGGCGCTGTAGTCAATAAAAGTATTTTGAAAAAAATATGCTTTCCCAAGCCTAACTTGTTGGTTTATTATGTATAATGTTGTAGTGCATGTTTTGTTTCATTACCAACATTGGTTTGACAATTGTAAATAGTACCGGTACTTTGGTTGCCAGATCAAAGTGACCTAGATGTTAGTCACGCGAACAGGAACGACATTAGCAATCTAATACTTATGCATCTACTGTTAGGCATGAGTACGTTAGGCATAAAGGATGTTAAGCATAAAATGCCCCAAAAACAGCCTACGACATAAAGAAGGTATTATGCCTAACGGCATGGATCCAGCAAAATTTTTGCATCAACACATTTCTTGAAGGAGTTTTCGTAAGAAGTTCTGAAGGATTTCCTGAAGAAATTCCCAAACATATTTCCGTAGTTTTCTAGTTTTGTTAAGTTTCTTTAAAAAAAATAGCTGAAATAAAATTCAAAGAGATTTTCGATAGAATTCTTAACCAAGTTTCCAAAGAAATTCCTAAAAAAAAATTCAGTAGAATATCTAAAGAAATCTGCAAAGTATTTTATAAAAGTATTTCCGAGGGATTTTCGCAAGACATTTTCGAACAAACACCCAGAGGAATTTAAAAAAAATCATAAAGAAATCGCCAGATGCATCTCTAAAGAAATTTCCGAAACAATTCCTTGAGATGTTTTCTAAAGTTTTAGCAAAGGAATTTTCAAATTGAATCCTGGTGGAAGATCTGAAGCAATTCCTAAAATCCGGAGGATTTTTCGACGGAATCTATGGAGAAATTTTCAAAGGAATACCTATGTGATTCCTGAAGGAATTTTGATTGAATGGCTGAAGCAATTTCTGGGTGAACTTGCGAAGAAATTCCTGGAGGAATTTCTTAAGTAATTTACAACATTGTTTTTGTTAAGCCACCAAAATATTCTTTAAAATAATATTTTTCCCAATATTTACTCTTTTGAATTGATTATTTTGCTGCTAAATCTATATATGGCACGTTTGTTTTTTCCTGGAAATTAATGTCAAACACCTGGAAAAATCAGGGAGTTTTGTTTTCACAGATGAGTAGACACCCTGTAAAAGATATTTAGTCTACGTGTTAAGTCTGTTTATCTGTGCTTGAAATATTTATTGTGGTCTCTGGGATTCGGTAATATGATATTCGAATAACATAGCAGTTCATATCCATGCAAAAGCGTAAAAGTCGATCTATTTTGTACTGTCCCATAACATGACACAAATTGTCCCATAATTGTGACCTCCTCCAATAGTGTCCCATAATATGATTTACTGCAACATTTCAGATAATCAATTTATTATTAGATTGCAAAATTAAATAATATGCAAAAGGAGTTTATCGATCAAAATTACTAACTCAACCAAGGACAATCGAGGTTTCACATTAGGGGTATTCACTTAGCATTGCAAGAAGCTGCGTATCTAATTATTGGAAGGTTTCATACACAATCACAAGGGGCATATTTCAAATCGCCTATGAAACAACTCTATAATAATTATCATTATGCATTTTCTGTGATTTTTTAATAAATATTTAACAAGGGTTTCAGCGTTAGGTGTGCCATATCTGTGGGGACGCCGTACTCGTTCGCGAATCCCATACTCCAACTTCCCCCGTCATGATGGTACACCACAGCTTCAATTAAAAATATATTTTACTCGCATTACGGCTCTTATCCTGTATTTTTATTACGATCGTCGTTATTTTTGTTCCTCATTATGATGATCGCCAAGGCGACACAGCCGGACACGCTGCAGCCGAATAATCACGTGAAAAAGCAAACATAATCCTGGACAAATAAACTTTCATCGATCCACTCCAACGCCGCGCCGTTTCGACCGTGGACAAATTCACGAAAACACTTGTGCTCGAGAGTGCTTTCATGAGTCGTATAAACGTCAAATTGGCCATTTAACAAATAAATTATTGTAATCTGTTGAGTGGTAAAAGTTTCGCCGGAATCGTTAGAGGGTCAACTTCATGGGCGAAGTAAAGCGTGGGATTAAATTAAGTCGATCAAGTGTGTCGTGCGGTGATGGTGTGTGCCTTTTTTTACTGGTCCATTTTTCGTTTACCCTTGATCCAATCCATTGTTGCGACGCAATTTAAGTGGTTGTTTTGGAAGAAAAGTTGACGAAATATTGAATTTTGTTAGCTTGAGAGGGATTTTTCAGTGAGCACCTCACAAAAAGCCAGAATTATCCCACAAAGAATCGGGGAGGTAATTATTAAATAAAAATAAAGATTTGCTGAAAGTCCTAGAAGAGGATTTACCTGGGAGGGTTTCTTAAACAAATTACAAGATTCTCTGACGTATTTTAGAAGCAATTCTGGAAGGGACTCTCAAATGAATAAATGTAAAGAGTTTCTCCAGTGAGTTCTAAAAAAAAATGAAAAGAATCCTGAGCAAGATGTGAGTTTTATTACATTCTTACCTTAAAAAAAGTATTTCAGTGTCATTCAATGTTTAATTTTTTCATGTTGCCCGTTTCATTGAAACCGCATAAAAAAAGACCTGAATGTAACATCACCCAATGACCCCGCCCGAACCGAACCTGCATCCACGATTCTTTTCTATACTCCGCAAATCGTGCAATTTTACGAGTCACGTTCAGCCCCGATCCATACCCATCTGCTAGAGGGGGGAATGTCGGGATTTGGTTCTTTCGCGCAGGGACTGCAACCCGCCCGCTTCGGAAAGTAAGCAAGCGAGAAAGGGGGCCAATCTCATTATGTTTTACCGTAAACCGTTCGATGCATCGTCGTTGTCGTCGTCGTCGTCGTCGCCTGCGCATGGATTTCGCGGGTCGGTTATCCGACGGTTGGAATCAGGTGCACCAGGCTGAGCCATTCTTTCGTTTTTTTCCTGTTTCGTTGTTTTCAGGGCTACTGCTGGTGGCCGTTCTGTGTTTGTTGTTGGTGCTGTTTGCGGTTAAACGACCGGATAAATTGTCTACGAACTTCCTTGTGGAACTCAGTCATCAGACGCAGAGACTAAAAGGGGCTAGGCAGGCGCCGACATTGAATAAAATTACCCGTTCGGAGGTTTCCTAGCTGAAGTGAGCTTTCGCAAACTGATCACTAGGAAACGATCAGTTCCGTTTATGAGAACGCATACTGGTTTAGTAGCAAGGAATTACGGGCTGGGTTGGGTCGTTAGGGATTTTGATAGCCTGTTCAGTGAAACCACGGCATCAGCAAACCGTTCGCGAGTTGTTTAATTTGATATCCAATAAATAGGCAGATCCAAGCATTAGAAAGCTTATCGATATTTTTATTCCTCGACGATTTCGAGATTAATATAACATCATCAACTAAAGATCGGATGACAAAACCGTTCAATAATGTATCTTACTCTCATGTTACATGCCTCTGAATTCGAGAAAACATCACTTGAAAGCTCCTCATCAACGAAAAGCTGAAGGCCAATGTTCCATACAGTCTTCTCTGCTTTCATATTTTGTCGTGGCGTCAGAATCCCACGGTCACGTAATTATTTTCACTGTCAGATGCTGCATGGGGCAGTTGCGGTATTGCAACCTCCATGGCTGACGATGCACGCACATCGGCCAACATCTCGGACACCAATCCTCGCCATAATTTCTCATATGGTGATATCTCGCCGAACAATGTCCGCTTCCTTTTACGGTTACGACATGATGAGGCGCGACGCGACGACGACGACGTAACGCCAACTTGCGTTGTGTCTGCTGATCGAGCTCAGACACCAAAACAAAACAAAAATATGTGCAGTGGAATCCACAACTAAAAACTGGCAATGACAGCGTCGACAACTGGACAGAACAATAATTACATTATTTATGTATTCCCTCTGGAGAAAAACAATGAACTTCATGTATAACAACCATCAACACTCAAACGAACGTGAGGTTTGCCAGCTCTGCAAGCAGTGAACCAATGTTTTTGAGGTTGTTGTTACAATCTTGCATCATTTTATTTGATGAACCCCATATTTAATTCGAGTTACGTAACAGTAAGTAGGCAACATTGGAGAAGTGTCCGATGTAGGGTGCGGTTTTAAAAATAAACTAGTCGACCCGGCAGACGTTGTCCTGCATAGTAGGCGAAAATGCGCGTTGCGAACGACCTATGCGAAATTCCCTTACAAATCTTTATTTTAGTTTTTCACGATTTACTCCATCTTACCCGTGATTTTCGCATAAGGAAATATCATATAAACCCGTCGGAAACGATAACGAATGTTTCTGCTGAAGAAATGAAAAAAATCCATCCAGCCGTTTTCGAGTTATGCGGATACGAACACAGACCATTTCATTTTTATATATAAGAAGAAGAAGAAGAAGAAGAAGATTGAGCGTCTGTTCGCCAAGGAAGTAGGCCTAATCAGTGTCTATCTGCACACTAGTGATAATAAAAGACATTTTCTCAGATCATCATGAAACCTCTAATTTAAATAAGGTGGGCTGGTCCGGCTATAGTTTGGTGCGATTACAAAATTTAATGAGATATCAAAGATTTCGATGTGGTGCTGGTCCTTCAAATCTCACAATTGGGTTGTCTAGCGAAAAAAAAAGTTTTCTACTGTACAACAAACAGAGCCTACTTTCTAACCTCCAACATATTTTTATTTTATTTGTTAATTCTTTATTTACATTTTTAAATACAAAATAAATAATCATTTCAATCGATAGAATGACACTAACATTCATACAATGACAGTTAGCCCATGCATCATAAGAGTAATTTATTAGTCCCAAATAACTTTAAAATGCAAATTAAAAATAGTTATAGGGCTCCAAAAATTCTGACAAATGAATCGCCTGCTTTGATCGTGCTTACAGCGGCACACTAGGAGTTAACTTTCTGAAATCAGTATGGCGAAAGGCATCTAAGGTTCGATTTCTCAACCTTGATCGAAAAAATATTTGGTAGGCGTAGTAGCGGACACCATCCTTCATGACCGGTACCAAATAGTTTTTCATGAAAAGTTCCTAATTTTGAGAAAACCCGCGTTAGATGGCTTTCGCCATACAAATTTCAGGCGGTTAACTCATGCTGGCTATTTTGCGCATATACTATAGCGCCTGGATGTGGCAGCGGCGGGTAGAAAACCAGCCTCTGCCAATAACTCATTAGGGTTTGACTAGTTTTTCCTGTAGACTCAGAATATGTAAAAAAAAAAACATCGATACCACTAAACAACCCAATTTTCAGAAACCCTATTTTAAAGGTTTAACAATTTACTTCTTTTAGAAATGAACATACTGGGTCGTATGAATAAAAAGTAGTAAACTAAAATGCTTATAGTATCTACTCGGAAGTAAAATCCACAAAGTAAACTACAACTTTGATATAAATAAAAATAAATTCGAAAATATAGTTACAGCTCTTTAGTGTATACAACACAGAGTAGAAATGTCAAAAAAGTCTCCAGTTACAGTTCTGTAGAGTTATTTATGAAAATATCGTAAAACGAGAAAATATACACAGTTGAAAATTCTGAAAATTACACGCCATTGAAATATTTGAACCCATACTTTTGTGTTCAATAACATCTAGTTTTATATACAAGTTTTTCTTGTACACAATATTGAATACAAGCTCCATAGCACAGACAAACATACGTAACACTGAGGAAATTCCTATCGACCATGAGCTCAACGGTCGTTTCATATTCAACTGCTTGCAAGTTTCACATCCAGGGGCGCGCGTATCGTATTCCTTTGTATTTGACATCTCACACTAGCGCCTTCTGTTGACTTTGTTTTGTACAACATGCACGTTAGGTGGTGGTAAAATAACTGGGCGATGGATTTTGAAACAAATTGTTCTAGCTGTTACGTCTGTTTGTCTGTGTCCATAGTATCGACAACCTGTAATTTTAAAAGGTGATGGAAAAATGAGTCGAATCGAACAGAGCCTTTTTGTTACATCATATATGCTGTAACATTTTTATACTGTGTGCTACTCTTTGTTTACTTTTTTGTTCTACTTTTCCAGAAAAAAAAAATCACAGATTCTTAGAAAAACATTAGTCACCGTGTTTGATGATAAACACAGGGACCGCAACAGAAAAAAAATAGCAAATTTATTTTACCCAAAACATGGAATGCATCTATTTTCAATTACGACGTTTTTCTAGTTTACACTTGGACTCTTATTTGTATCGCGATTTTTTTTTGTCTTTATTAAAGAGACTTTCAGCCCGAGGCTGGCTCGTCTCCGACATTGTAAAGCGATTTATTTCCGGCAAGGTGCGGTGAAAATTGAAAATATGGCAGAAAACTCTCAATAATACGGTAAGCAGTTGTTGGACATCGAGATTGCATAGACTCTACGACACTACCCATAATTCCATTACCCATAATGCTGTTACCCAGAAGGCCACTACCCCGAACGCCATTACCCATAATGTGTCACTACCCCGAATGGGATACTACCCCGAATCAGTCATGATTTCAAGTTTATACTTTATTTCAATGAAAAACGTAAATCAGAAGAAGTTTATTTAGAATTCATGTGAATAATAATTACTTGTTTTACGAATTATACAACAGTAAAGCAACTTCAGTCGAGCAAATTACATATTTTTCACGAGGATTTTGATCGTATATCCGTACTTATTTTTCGAGCCGATAGTCCTTTGACAAGTACACTATTAATGATATGAGTATATTACTTCTACGTGAAGTTAAACGATTTACAATGATATGGAAATGCTAATTCTACCATGAACATGTACGTCTAAGTTTGGAAGATGATATTAGCATTTCCATACCTTTGACAAGGTTCACCGTGTCAGACTCGGTACTCAACGGTGCGATTCGTTTCATTGAACTGAAACTATTTGAAACTATTATCCGCTTGGAACTATTATCCTGCAATAAATGCAGGGCTGATAATAGTCATCGTCGCAGCCCGAAATGCCACAGTAGCGACGAGTTGTAGTGTCGCCTCTGCTACTCGTTGCATCGTCATTGACGCACACGACAATAACTTTCGGGCAACCAAGTCGGCATGACGACACCAAAGCACAAAGACTTCATACAATTATTCTTCAAGTGGCAGTTGTCATTCGGAAAGTGTGTTAAAACCTTTTTAATAATTAATTTGAATTAACATATAAAGGGGTTTTTGATACCTTCATGTTGCCAGAGTTCCTACTATTTGTTTATTTTAGAAGCTATTCTGGTTTTATCTAGTCTTTCCATAGTAACGTGCAATCAATTATGTGAAGAAGTGACTACGGAAATCATCATGACTTTTGGTTGCCCGACCATCTTCGTGGTAGGCATGCGGTACGAAGAAACCGAGTAGGTGATGCGTTGAACCTGGCGAACGCGTTCATTTTAAGAAGGCATTATCTCTTCATCCTGCTTTATAACGGGTAAACACGTTCATTTAAAGAAAGCATCATATCGGCTAACGCGTTATACCGGGCAATCGCGTTCACTTAAAGCAAGCATTATTTTCACTGTTCGCCTTATACCGGGCAAATTCGTTCATTAAAAGAAGGCATTATCAACTATGTACCCCTCAAACCGGGCTAATGCGTTTATTTAAAGAAGGCAGCATCTCCGATGTTTGCCTTAAACCGGGAAAATTCTTTAATTTAAAGAAGGTGCTATCAACTCGGCTCGGCAGGCAAATGCATTCATTTAAAGAAGGCATCATCTACTCTCTTCACCATATACCGGGCAAATGCGTTTCTTTAAAGAATGCGTTTTCAACTCGGTTCGCCTTATACCGGTCAAATGCGTTCATTTAAAGAACCGGTCAGTTGCATTCATTAAAAGAATCATCTACTCATCTACTCTGTTCACCTTATCCCGGGAGTATGCGTTCATTAAAAAGGGCATTATCAGCTATGTTCGCCTTAAACCGTGTAAACGCGTTCATTCAAAGAAGGCCATATCTCCTATGTTCGCATCGTATTACGGAAATGCGTTAATTAAAAAAAGGCATTATCTCCTCTGTTCGCCTTATCCCGGGCAAATGCGTTTTTCCAAAGAAGGCATCATCAACCCTGATCGCCCTGAAGCGGACAAACGCATTCATTGAAAGAATGCATTATCAACTCTGTCCTAATTCAACTGGGCAAATGCGTTCATTAAAAAAGGCTTTATTTTCTATGTCCGCCTTATACCGGGCAAATACATTCATTTAAAGAAGGCATCATCTTCTCTGTTCGCCTCAAAATAAGCAAACACGTTCATTTTAAGTAGGCAAATCTCTTTTTTCCTGCTTTATATCAGGCAAACGCGTTCATTTCAGAGGCGTCGCGTGATCAATTCTTCAACCTGTGCACTATTTTAATATTTCGAGAAAAACACATAAAAAGGACCTGAAATAATAAACAAATTATTTTCCAGCGCGTATCTCAATACTGCCCATGATTTCATAGTTGACGTATCAACCATTCAAAATTTGAGCGAATTTATTTTATTACGCCTTTACTAGGTCACTAAAACCGCTGCAACATCGATACGTTGCATGTTCTAATAATTTAGGTGCTTACGGGTTAAAATGTTATAATTCTGTGATGTTTGTCCTTAAATCACTCGAAATACATGCGCAAGTGCAATGGTTTATATGTCAACTATGAAATCATGGGCAGAATATGTTTGCTTATTTTGTTGCATCCAACTAGTTCTTAGATACTTCTTATTTTCTGAATTAATTCAAACTTAACTAAGCTTCAAAGTGAGTCAAGTAAAATTAAAAATTACTATCATCAGAATCGTTTCCAATGTGACAAATAAGCAATAAGTATATCTATTCGGAAATTATTGAGATGGCACTTTCAATTCTAATTTGAGTTATTCGTAAAGTGAGACGAAGTTTTAAATACAGAAAAGGAAATTGGAATATATCAATCATGCAAAGGCCCTAATAATAATTTGTTATTAGCATGTCATATCAGAAAAATAAAGTGTACAATACAGAGAACAATGAAGTTCATAGCCCTTTACTCTTCTCAATTGATAATTATTCTATTTACAATTTATATCTTTGATCAATATTCTGGACTGGACAGATGTCGAAAAGTGTTCCGTCCATCAGCATGGAAACTTGCTCATAAAAAATTTCATAAATTTGTGTGGACCATTGACATTTGACTTACCCCCTCCCTAACTAAATATATTGGATTCCTCGAAAAAAAAACCTTTAAAAATAAATTTCTTAAAAAATGTTGACCCGTTTCATAATTCTGCGACAATATAGATTTTCATCAGAAGATGAAATGTCTGTTTACAATATGTTAATATTGTAGGATACTTCAATGTCGAATATAATAGGCGTATTTATAAACAGGCTTTATTGCTCTTATTAGCAGATGACAATTTCTGTTTAAATTGAGCTAATGTCGCGTTAGTATTATCGGACAGTACATTGTCGTCAGGATTAGTGGATGTGTAAACGGGCCATCCCATTTAACATCAAATATCAAAAGCGCTTTTGCTTCGCGTTGCTTATACAAAGCGGAACTTTCGTCATGGAACGCTTTGAGGGAGCAAAAATGCGCGCGCTTCACTCTTCTCTTTCGATTTTGTTCCGATCGCGCTCTCTTCACTGAATCGCGCATGCGCTGTTTGAAGCGGTTCTCGATAGGCACCAAACCGTGCACTGCCTGCGAGGAACGCTTTGACTACCTATACATCGCCGATTGCGGTTAGAGCAGATGATCCACACATACAAAATAATGCGTGTATGATGCATGACAAAACGTTCTCGGCTGAAAGTTCCGTGTTGATACAACATGTGGTGTCGGTGGGTCGGTTCGGTATCGTAGAGAAAAATATAACGCGTCCCCATCGCAGCATTTGGTTGCCTCACATCACATGCCGCCTATAAAAAAATGCATATTTTCCGTTTATGTATCTAATAGTCAAATTTGCATGAAACATCTTTCAAATGCACATAATTCAAATACATGCTTGGATTAGAAAAGACAAGAAATCTATCTAGAGTTTAAATGTTGGGGATAAAATTGCAACATGTGCAGTGCACAGGTTGCACATGCGGACGCGACGCCTCTGGTTCATTTAAAGAAGGCATTATTTTCACTTTTCGCCTTATGTTAATTAGGTTCTGCAGCATGACGTCACGAATGAATTCGGTCCTCGTCAAATGAACTTTTTGACAGTTCAGTAGTACTATCCACTGACTCCGACGAGGACTCCGACAAGGTTCGACTTCGTGATTGGTTGGCTGCCCCCGAGTTCAACGCGAAGTACTACTAATCTGTCATCAGTTTGAGGTTACGTACAGACGCTGCAGAATCTAATTGAAAGAAGGCGTTATCTCTTCACTCCTCACTCCTCATCTCCTCACAATAATGACGTAGAATGATAGTTAAAGTAAAATGTAGGTTAAATTGAACCTTTGCCTTTGCCTTTCTCTAAATAACGCTAAGTAGTACATATATACTTTTATTGTTTTCAAAGATTGTCATTTTACGATTCATCAGTATCTGTGGGTGTTGAAAATAATGCTGGAAAAAACTACAGATTCGGAATGTATTCGGGGTAATGGCCTTTCGAGGTAACGGATTTCGGGGTAGTGTCCCATTCGGGCTAATGACTTTCGGGGTACTGTCCTATTCGGAATAGAGGCCTTCGGGGTAATGGCATTCGGGGTACTGGGGTGGAGCCGATTGCATACCCGGAGGTGAACCTGGAGCTTGGAGACGACGAGGAGGATGGATCACCGAAGAGACTTTTGCTACAGAAAAGCCAAAAAGCCGCAAATGAAAAACTAAAAACAGGAGCGATTAAGGAAATGGCCATGCATTTTTTTGGTGGGAACCGAAGTGGAATTGAAAGGAAAACAAATCATGAAGAAAGTCAACACCATGAAGTCAGGATCAAGTCGAAAACGGACAAAAACGACAACTTCTCTCACGGTATGCTACCTATCGAGAGTTTATACAGACATTATAAGTGAGAGATTCTCTCATTCTCATTTGGATTAAAACCCTGGTTAAAAGGCTAATTTGCCTACATCCCGGAATAAAAAAAATCTACGACCTTTTAGGTGCTGAAGAAAATCCGGCAGTATCAAAAGTAAACTGTAAGTAGGGGAAGGTGGTCGATTGTCGGCACCGCGTCTTAACTTTTGACAGAAAACATATTTGCCATACGTGTGCCATGTAACCACAATCTTATTGTGTCCATTTCCGAAGCATGTCCAGCTTTTCGCGAACGGTAATGACGGCTCTGTAGGTTTTAAAGTGTCTTCGTCCCTGTACCTCTTTGGCATCTGGCTTGGGTTTGACATTCCGTTTTCCTCCTGTTCCAGGATGAGGGGAGAGGGTAATCGAAATGTCAAATCCAAGTCAGACGTCAAATAAATACAGGGACGGATACACTTTTAAATCAACAGAGCC